>NC_041383.1:790901370-790906743 GCF_002162155.2 Triticum dicoccoides | reverse complement strand
CCGGCCGAATTCGTGATCGGGGCGAGGGCGGAAGCAAAATCAGAAGATCCGCGGCGTGCCCTCCGATGGGAATGCATTCTGGGCGTGATTCCGCCGTGCGCTTGAGAAGAGAGACGGATGGGGCAACTCCACTGCCTCGCCACGGTACGCTGGAGCCACCATGGTTTGGGGATCGCGGCGAAGTTCCATTGGTTGCTCGTTCTAGATTACGGGAGGGGATTTGTATCCCTAGGAAACAGGTATGTCTCATGTTCTCGCAGTCAACGGTGGGATTAAAATTGATGGATGATAAGCTGAGCTTGTGCTCGGCGAATCGAGATTTGTCATCAGCGGCGAGATCCAGTTCGTCGGAGTTGGGGGATTCTTCCCCTGTGGTACGACAAAAACCACTCAGTCCGATTGGCGCGGGCCCCATTGCCACGTCGCTCCCAGCAATCAGGTGCGGGGGGAGGGGGTGAAAACGCCTTTGGCAAATACGTCTTCTGTTCAAGACGACGCAGACGAGACTATCGCTAGGGTTTTTGGGCAGCTTTGGTCCATTCCCACCCCCCGCCGTCACCAGTCTCGCCCTCCTCCACCCAACAAACCCAACACCACTCTAGGATGGCTCCGGAAAGACCTAGCTCGATCTGGATGTTTCTCTCCATCTGATCTGTTCCCTATCAAGCGCCTCCGTCCGTTTGATCCTCCCCCGACGCAGCTCAATATCATCAGAGAAGGGATTGGGAGTGGATCTAAGTCCTTTGCTCAGGCGGTCATGGCGGACAAGGGTGCGCCGGCTGGAGGGCTGAAACAACGTGCCCCAGCTCCACAGAAGAACCCGGGCCGTCGTCAAGCCGCCGGGGGGACACGGACTGCTGCCGCGCCTGGCAAAGGGGCTGCCCCCCTTACATAGGCGATGGTGGCAGCGCCCCCACCACCAATCCCCCCACCCCACTGGTGCAGATCTTCGACGAGCGGTACAAAGACATGGTATGCTTCACATGTGGAGGTCCGGGTCACTACGTTGGCAATTGCATCCAGAAGAAGATCTGCTTTATCTGTGGCCTGGAGGGACACAATGTCAACAATTGCGCGGCCTGGGCACAACCTCACCTAGTTGCCACGTTCTTCGGCAGCTCTGCTTTGGGTCTGGGATTCTATCGCATCGATGCTCCTGTGGCCGTGAAGCAAGCTGGCTCAATTTCAGGAACTGTGGTGAAGTGTGGGTTATGAAGGGGGAAATTAACAAAGCTGATTTGGTCAAGAATCTGTCGGGCATTTTCTGCAAAAACAAGCAATGGACATGGCAGATCAGGCCATTAACAGAGAAGAAATTCTTGGTCAGATTCCCACCCTGGAAAGATGTGGAGGAGTTGATTGAATTTCCTGCCTTCGACTTGCCTATTGATGGAGTTTCTGTATCTGTTGAAAAATGGACCAGTGCAATCGATCCATTCAGCGTACTTACTGAAGCCTGGGTAATTATCGAGGGGCTCTCATCTAAATGGTGTACGTGGAAGGTCTTATCTCAGATTGCATCCTGCTTTGGGATATTGGTTGATGTGGATTCGAACGGCTTAATGAAGAGTTTCTATGAGAAGGTGAGAGTCAAGATTGCATGCAGGGACCCCACTAAATCCCCTTTGAACGGATCATGGAGATGAGGAAAAAGCTATATATCTTGTCATTTACATTGGAAGGCTTTGATCAGATAGGGGCTGATGATCCTAATGATGACAATGGACCTACTGACATTTCTGTGGAGGATGACAACAAAGAAAATGATGATGAAGAGCTAGACAAGGATATCCTGGAAGATGGAGAGGAACCTATCAATGACTGGACAAAGGTCTTCACCCGGAGCCCTGACAGGGAGAGAAGAAGCTCGACAACGTCTTTAAGAAGAACATGGCACCCACAGATGTCATCGTCGTCGCCGCCAAGGCACAGAGCTTTCGCTCGGCAACTCACCCATACCACCACGAGGTCGCTAGGAGGAACGCGGCAGTCCTAGATCCTCGATTCGGATCAGGATGTCGCCCCACCGAGAGAAGGGCACATCCGAGCTACCCGCCGCAACACCTCCCATTGTCCACACAACCCAGGAGGAGATCCACAACCATCGCAATGATGCCCGCCGGATAGCAACCATGCGGACCGCCATCCGGGGCCACCGCCCCGGCATCCCTGTCGCTATATAGAGTATGCTGGGCACATCACAACGCACTCAACCATGTCAGGAAAAGCGATGGCATTCCATCTACTTCTAGTCCGGCATCATTCCTCGAGTCTGGGTAGGCGTGTCCACCATAGGAGGCACCCACACCTGCGTCCCTAGGCAATCCCGGTGGCTGGGAGGGACATGACTCCAAGACTGTCGAAGGCCACCGAAGAGCCAGCTCCAAGCCCTTGGCCAAGCGAGCTCACACAACGCCATGTCCATGGTCACCGACACCGATCCGTGTCCCGACGCAACTCTACCATGACCCCCACCACAGAGCACCATACTAGTGAGAAGACCCGCGAGCACATCCCGGGCCAAGCCCGACCTCACCTACCCGAAGCAAATGCTTCGATTCGCACCGGGGCCCGACCAGGCCCGCCGGGCACGAACCCTAGATCTGAGCCATTACCGGCACACATCCAGGAGAAGGGAGTCGCCACCGCCACCTGCAATGCTACCTCTGCCACACCGCCGCAACACAGCAGGCCCGCACCGCCCCCTGCCCAACCGAGGCACTAACGCCCATGCCAGGCAGAGCACCCCGTTGCTATCCACCACGACCACCCGACGGAGTCGTAGCAGCCAGCCTAGGCCTCCTAGGCCCGCGCCGCCTGCCGGCAAGCCAGCCGTCGTGGCCAGAGGAACACCACCAGCCACGCTGCCTTCGCCCCGCGCCGCGGGAACCAACAGCCCGCGCAGATCTGGATCCCCGCCGCCGCCACTGCTTCCGCGCGCCCTGCCACCTGCAACACCGCCTGAAGCCCAGCAGCCGCACCGGCGACCACCATGGTGCCCACACACCGCCGCGCTGCGATGTCCAGCGCCCGCATCGCGCCCAGGACGGAGGAGCAGCACCGCGCCAACCCCAGTCACTGAGGGAACGAACTGGCCCCGACGCCCCTCCTTCCTTTTAGGTGTTTTTAAGAGTTTGATCAAGGTTTGCGTCATGCTCAAGAAGACGAGGTGGTGGTGGCTCTCTGAAGATGAAATAAAGTTCTTCTCGTCCATTCCCGTTTCAATGATGCGCCTTGCTTGTCGGAGGGCGTGTGGAGGTGTGTCTCCGGTGGATCCCGTGGGATTCGGTCAGTGTTGGTCCTCGGTGGTGCCATTTGGATCCCGTCTTTGTTCGTGTGTTTGGATTCTTCCGATCTTTACTTCTCTTTATTGACGATGACTTCTCGACTGTCTACTACAATAAGTTTGATGTGGCTCCGGTGAGGGAGTGGTAATGATGATGGTGCGCCATCGACTCACTCTAGTTTGCGGTCATCGACAGATAGTCTACGGACATGGATGTAATTTTGATTATTTATGTGTTCTTTATACTATCATGACATGATAAATAGAACGAAAGTTTTTTGGAAAAAGAAGAAGTGGAATTCAATCTTTCCTAATAGAAGCAATACGTGTGGACATGCCAATGTCTAATCGATCAGCAGGCAGTGGACTGGGAGGGACATGACTCCAAGACCGTCGACGACCGCCGAAGAGCCAGCTCCAAGCCCTTGGCCAAGCGAGCTCACACGACGCCATGTCCATGGTCACCGACGCCGATCCGTGCCCCGGCGCAGCTCTACAACGACCGCCACCACCACCACCACCGAGCACCATACCCGCGAGCACATCCCGGGCCAAGCCCGACCACACCTACCCGAAGCAAATGCTTCGATCCGCCCCGGGTCCCGACCATGCCCGCCTGGGCACGAACCCTAGATCTAAGCCATTACCGGCACAGATCCAGGAGAAGGGAGTCGCCACCGCCATCCCACGCCACCTGCAATGCTACCGCTGCCACACCGCCACAACAAAGCAGGCCCGCACTGCCCCCTGCCCAACTGAGGCACCACGCCCAGGCCAGGCAGAGCCCCCCATTGCTAGCCACCACGGCCACCCAACGGAGCCGTAGCAGCCAGCCTAGGCCTCCTAGGTCCGTGCCGCCTGCTGGCAAGCCAGCCGTCGTGGCCAGAGGCACAACACCAGCCACGCCACCCTCGGCCCGCGCCGCGGGAACCAGCAACCCGTGCAGATCTGGATCCCCGCCGCCACCACTGCTTCCGCGCGGAACCGCCACCTGCATCACCGCCCGAAGCCCAACAGCCGCACTGGCGACCACCATGGTGCCCACACACCGCTGCGCCGCGACGCCCGGCGCCGCGTCGCGCCCATGACGGAGGAGCCGCACGCGCCAACCCCAGCCACCGATGGAACGAACTGGCCCCGCCGCCCCCTCCTTCCTTTTAGGTGTTTTTAAGAGTTTGTTTAAGGTTTGCGTCCTGCTCAAGAAGACGAGGTGGTGATGGCTCTCTGAAGATGAAATAAAGTTCTTCTCGTCCATCCCCATTTCAGTGATGCGTCTAGCTTCGTCGAAGGGCATGTGGAGGTGCGTCTCCGGTGGATCTCGTGGGATTCGGTCGGTGTTGATCCTCGGTGGTGCCGTTTGGATCCCGTCTTTGTTCGTGTGTTTGGATTCTTCCGGTCTATACTTCTCTTTATTGACGACGACTTCTCGACTGTCTACTACAATAAGTTTGGTGTGCCTCGGTGAGGGAGTGGTAATGATGATGGTGTGGCTTCGGCTCGCTCTAGTTTGTAGTCGTCGATCGGTAGTCTACGGACATGAATGTAATTTTGATTATTTATGTGTTCTTTATACTATCATGACAGGATAAATAGAACGAAAGTTTTTTGAAAAAAAAAGTGGAATCCAATCTTTCCTAATAGAAGCAGTACGTGTGGACATGCCAATGTCTAATCGATCAGCAGGCGGTAGCTCGGTGATATCCGGAACTTGCTGCAAATTAAATCGTTGCTGAGCTGCACAAGGTGGCATCTGCTCCCGGTCCAACGGAAATATCGTGCTAGCTTCCCATCGGGTCTAAAATATCTAAAGTGGAGTCTTTTAGTGGGAGACTTGTTTGTGCCTGGTCGTGTGCATGTGAGCACGCGGTTTCTTATGACATTCATATCCTTTCCCCCTCGCAGCTCCCTCTTAAACTACCATGGCCGCCAAACGAGCACTAGAGGAGAAACACTAGACTGTTTCACTAGCAAACTGAAGAGAAACCACAAATCTGCCGCTCCACCACCATTACAATTCCAGGAGAGAAATTTCCACCGGAGTAATTAAGGCGTAGGGGCAGAGCATCTGGAAACCGGAACGGGAAGCG
>NC_041383.1:790881068-790901100 GCF_002162155.2 Triticum dicoccoides | reverse complement strand
CAGCAGCAGGGCATGGGAAATGAGCTTGACGCTTTCTCGGCGGAGCTTCGACGGCGGCCAGAAGTAAGGATCATCAACAAGTATGCCGTCGTCGCGGCGTACGTCAGAATTACCCTGAAATCCGTCGGGGCCTTGCTGCTTTTGTGGGCCACCGTGGTCCTGCTGGGTGGCTTCGTCTCGTCGATGACGAAGGACGATTTTTGGTCTGTGACCATCATCACATTTCTGCAGGCTGCCGGGTTAGTGCTTAGTATTTAGCTCTTCCTGAATGCAATCTTTTTTCCGGTTTTGCTATATTTTAGGTCCCTGAAATTATTCAAAGCGTCATTCACTTTTTCTAGTTCATCATGAGCTCGCCGAAGAAGAAGTAGCCTCACTACCTATCTTAGGCGGTTTTCTGTTAAATTCGTATTGTCGATGTTAGGTGTGACGTGAAGTTCCCCATGATTTTGAAAGGATAAAATATGTCACACACTCCTCTCCCCCCCCCCAGCAGCTACGGCATGTCTGGAGATGGGAGAGTTCGCGCCCAGTGGCAGAGCTAGCGCTTCTATAAGAGCATTTCTAGCAGATCCCGCAAAAGAGGTTATCCGCTAATATAACTGCCGATTTAGCGGACGAGTACATTTTTTCCAGTCCCATCAGATCCTGTAAAATCGGCTGTCTCATAATTCTTTTTATGGGAACCGGCAAAGTCCGGGCCAATTCTGCCATATCTGCAGGATCCCTCCCTCTTTTTGCCGGTTCCCCTATCCTTGGCACGAAGAAAACTTTGGCCACTTTCCGTTCCAGCCTCACGCGCCGCCACCACCTCCGCTATCGCTGTCCGGCCTTACCGCGCCGTCAACCGATCCTATGGAGTACCCGCAACCTCCGGGTGCAGCATTTCATGTGCCGCCCCCACCAAGTATGCCGCCGCTCCGTCCTCCTGCGCCTCCCTCGACCGTGCATGCTGGCGCCGCCCCAACACCTTCTGCCGCTGGCAGCAAGAGGAAGCGGCAGGGGAATCACCTCGTTCAAGGGGGCGTAGCCAGCACGCCACTACCTGTTGGGGAACGTAGTAATTTCAAAACAATTTCCTACGCATACGCAAGATCATGGTGATGTATAGCAACGAGAGGGGGAGTGTATCCTCATACCCTTGAAGATCGCTAAGCGGAAGCGTTTATCAACGCGGTTGATGTAGTCGTACGTCTTCACGATCCGACCGATCCAAGTACCGAACGCACGGCACCTCCGAGTTCTGCCCACGTTCAGCTCGATGACGTCCTCGCCTTCTCGATCCAGCAAGACGGGCGAAGTAGTAGATGAGTTCCGGCAGCACGACGACGTGGTGACGGTGTTGGTGAAGAACAATCTCCGCAGGGCTTCGCCTAAGCACTACGGAAACTATGACGGAGGATAAACTAGAGGGAACGGGGTTGCCGACACACGGTTTGGTGTTTCTTGATGTGTGTTGGGTGCTAGCCCTGCCCCTCTATTTATATATTGAGCCCTCGGGTCGAAACTTGGAGCAAAAGCCTCCTCAAAGTCCGTTTTGCCCGAAAGGCAAGAGTCCCACTCGGACTCCAGGACCAAACGCCACAATCCTTGGCGTCTGGCCCTGACGCCATGGGCCTCGGCGTCTGGCCTAGGGCCAGACGCCAGGGTCTCCGGCGTTTGGCCCCCTGGCCTCCGCAAAACTCCTTTTGCACCAACTTATAGCCCTGTGGGCCTGACCCCTTGGCCTAACCATATCATCCAATATATGAATATTTACCTCCGGACCATTCCGGAGCTCCTCGTCATGTCCGTGATCTCATCCGGGACTTCGAACAACATTCGGTCACCAACATACATAACTCACATAATACTATATCGTCATCGAACGTTTAAGCGTGCGGACCCTACGGGTTCAAGAACTATGTAGACATGACCGAGACATTTCTCTGGTCAATAACCAATAGCGGAACCTGGATGCCCATATTGGCTCCTACATATTCTATGAAGATCTTTATCGGTCAAACCGCATAACAACATACGTTTGTTCCCTTTGTCATCGGTATGTTACTTCTCGAGATTCGATCATCGGTATCTCAATACCTAGTTCAATCTTGTTACCGGCAAGTCTCTTTACTCGTTATGTAATGCATCATCCCGCAACTAACTCATTAATCACATTGCTTGCAAGGCTTATAGTGATGTGCATTACTGAGAGGGCCTAGAGATACCTCTCCGACAATCGGAGTGACAAATCCTAATCTCGAAATACGCCAACCCAACATGTACCTTTGGAGACACCTGTAAAGCTCCTTTATAATCACCCAGTTACGTTGTGACGTTTGGTAGCACACAAAGTGTTCCTCCGGTAAACGGGAGTTGCATAATCTCATAGTCATAGGAACATGTATAAGTCATGAAGAAAGCAATAGCAACATACTAAATGATCGGGTGCCAAGCTAACGGAATGGGTCAAGTCAATCACATCATTCTCCTAATGATGTGATCCCGTTAATCAAATGACAACTCATGTCTATGGCTAGGAAACATAACCATCTTTGATCAACAAGCTAGTCAAGTAGAGGCATACTAGTGATACTCTGTTTGTCTATGTATTCACACATGTATCATGTTTCCGTTTAATACAATTGTAGCATGAATAATAAACATTTATCATGATATAAGGAAATAAATAATAACTTTATTATTGCCTCTAGGGCATATTTCCTTTAGTCTCCCGCTTGTAGTAGAGTCAATAATCTAGTTCACATCGCCATGTGATTTAACACCAATATTCACATCTGTATGTGATTAATACTCATTGTTCACATCGTCATTGTGATCAACACCCAAAGGGTTTACTAGAGTCAATAATCTAGTTCACATTGCAATGTGATTAACACCCAAAAAGTACTAAGGTGTGATCATGTTTTGCTCGTGAGAGAAGCTTAGTCAACGGGTCTGTCACATTCAGAGCCGTATGTATTTTGTAAATTTCTATGTCAACAATGCTCTGCATAGAGCTACTCTAGCTAATTGCTCCCACTTTCAATATGTATCCAGATTGAGACTTAGAGTCATCTGGATTAGTGTCAAAACTTGCATCGACGTAACTCTTTACGACGAACCTTTTTGTCACCTCCATAATCGAGAAACATATCCTTATTCCACTAAGGATAATTTTGACCGCAGTCCAGTGATCTACTCCTAGATCACTATTGTACTCCCTTGCTAAACACAGTGTAAGGTATACAATAGATCTGGTACACAGTATGACATATTTTATAGAACCTATGGTTGAGGCATAGGGAATGACATTCATTCTCTTTCTATCTTCTGCCGTGGTCAGGCTTTGAGTCTTACTCAATTTCACACCTTGTAACACAGGCAAGAACTCTTTCTTTGACTGTTCCATTTTGAACTACTTCAAAATCTTGTCAAGGTATGTACTCATTGAAAATTTTATCAAGCGTCTTGATCTATCTCTATAGATCTTTATGCTCAATGTGTAAGCAGCTTCATCGAGGTCTTTCTTTGAAAAACTTCTTTCAAACACTCCTTTATGCTTTGCAGAATAATTCTACATTATTTCCGATCAACAATATGTCATTCACATATACTTATCAGAATTGCTATAGTGCTCCCACTCACTTTCTTTTAAATACAGGCTTCGCCGCAAGTCTGTATAAAACTATATGCTTTGATCAACTTATCAAAGCGTATATTTTAACTCCGAGATGCTTGCACCAGTCCATAGATGGATCGCTGGAGCTTGCATATTTTGTTAACACCTTTAGGATCGACAAAACCTTCTAGTTGCATCATATACAACTCTTTTTTAATAAATCCATTAAGGAATGCAGTTTTGTTTATCCATTTGCCGAATTTCATAAAATGTGGAAATTGCTAACATGATTCGGACAGACTTAAGCATAGATACGAGTGAGAAACTCTCATCGTAGTCAACACCTTGAACTTGTCGAAAACCTTTTGCGACAATTCTACCTTTGTAGATAGTAACACTACTATCAGCGTCTGTCTTCCTCTTGAAGATCCATTTATTTTCTATGGCTTGCCGATCATCGGGCAAGTCAACCAAAGTCCACACTTTGTTCTCATACATGGATCCTATCTCAGATTTCATGGCCTCAAGCCATTTCACGGAATCTGGGCTCATCATCGCTTCCTCATAGTTCGTAGGTTTGTCATGTTCAAGTAACATGACCTCCAGAACAGGATTACCGTACCACTCTGGTGCGGATCTCACTCTGTTTTACCTACGAGGTTCGGTAGTAACTTGATCTGAAGTTACATGATCATCATCATTAGCTTCCTCACTAATTGGTGTAGTAGTCACAGGAACAGATTTCTGTGATGAACTACTTTCCAATAAGGGAGCAGGTACAGTTACCTCATCAAGTTCTACTTTCCTCCCACTCACTTCTTTCGAGAGAAACTCCTTCTCTAGAAAGGATCCATTCTTGGCAACGAATGTCTTGCCTTTCGGATCTGTGATAGAAGGTGTACCCAACATTTTGGGTATCCTATGAAGACGCACTTTTCCTATTTGGGTTCAAGCTTATCATGTTGAAACTTTTTCACATAAGCATCGCAACCCAAACTTTAAGAAACGACAACTTTGGTTTCTTGCTAAACCATAATTCATATGGTGTCGTCTCAACGGATTTTATATGGTGCCCTTTTTAACGTGAATGCAGCTGTCTCTAATGCATAACCCCAAAATGATAGTGGTAGATCGGTAAGAGACATCATAGATCGCACCATATCTAATAAAGTACAGTTACGATGTTCGTACACACCATTACACTGTGGTGTTCCAGGTGGCATGAGTAGTGAAACTATTTCACATTGTTTTAACTGAAGGCCAAACTCGTAACTCAAATATTTTACCTCTGCGATCATATCGTAGAAACTTTTATTTTCTTGTTACGATGATTCTCCACTTCACTCTGAAATTCTTTGAACTTTTCAAACGTTTCAGACTTATGTTTCATCAAGTAGATATACCCATATCTGCTCAAATCATCTGTGAAGGTCGGAAAATAACGATACCCGCCACGAGCCTTAATACTCATTGGTCTGCATACATCAGTATGTATTATTTCCAACAAGTTTGTTGCTCGTTCCATTGTTCTGAAGAACGGAGTTTTATTCATCTCGCCCAAAGGCACGGTTCGCAAGCATCAAATGATTCATAACCAAGTGATTCTGAAAATCCATCTTTATGGAGTTTCTTCATGCGCTTTACACCGATATGACCCAAATGGCAGTGCCACAAATAAGTTGCATTATCATTATTAACTTTGCATCTTTTGGCTTCAATATTATGAATATGTGTATTACTACGATCGAGATCCAACAAACCATTTTCGTTGGTGTGTATGACCATAGAAGGTTTTATTCATGTAAACAGAACAACAATTGTTCTCTAATCTTAAATGAATAACCGTATTGCAATAAACATGGTCAAATCATATTCATGCTCAACGCAAACACCAAATAACACTTATTTAGGTTTAACACTAATCCCGAAAGTATAGGGAGTGTGCGATGATGATTATATCAATCTTGGAACCACTTCCAACCCACATCGTCACTTCACCCTCAACTAGTTTATGTTTATTCTGTACCTCCTATTTTGAGTTTACTAATCTTAGCAACCGAACAAGTATCAAATACCCAGGGGTTACTATAAACACTAGTAAGGTACACATCAATATCCTGTATATCAAATATACCCTTGTTCACTTTGCCATCCTTCTTATCCACCAAATATTCAGGGCATCTCCGCTTCCAGTGACCATTTCCTTTGCATTGTAAGCACTCAGTTTCAGGCTTTGGTCCAGCTTTGGGCTTCTTCGCGGGAGTGAAAACTTGCTTGCCATTCTACTTGAAGTTCCCTTTCTTTCCCTTTGCCCTTTTCTTGAAACTAGTGATCTTGTCTACCATCAACACTTGATGTTTTTCTCGATTTCTACCTTCGTCAATTTCAGCATTACGAAGAGCTTGGGAATCGTTTCCGTTATCCCTTGCATATCATAGTTCATCACGAAGTTCTACTAACTTGGTGATGGTGACTAGAGAATTCTGTCAATCACTCTTTTATCTGGAAGATTAACTCCCACTTGATTCAAGCGATTGTAGTACCCAGACAATCTGAGCACATGCTCACTAGTTGAGCGATTCTCCTCTATCTTTTAGCTATAGAACTTGTTAGAGACTTCATATCTCTCAACTCGGGTATTTGCTTGAAATATTAACTTCAACTCCTGGAATATCTCATATGGTCCATGACGTTCAAAACGTCTTTGAAGTCCCGATTCTAAGCCGTTAAGCATGGTGCACTAAACTATCAAGTAGTCATCATATTGAGCTAGCCAAACGTTCATAACGTCTGCATCTGCTCCTGCAATAGGTCTGTCACCTAGCGGTGCATTAAGGACATAATTCTTCTGTGCAGCAATGAGGATAAACCTCAGATTACGGATCCAATCCGCATCATTGCTACTAACTTCTTTCAACACAATTTTCTCTAGGAACATATCAAAATAAACATATGAAAGCAACAACGCGAGCTATTGATCTACAACATAATTTGCAAAATACTACCAGGACTAAGTTCATGATAAACTTAAGTTCAATTAATCATATTACTTAAGAACTCCCACTTAGATAGACATCTCTCTAGTCATCTAAGTGATCACGTGATCCAAATCAACTAAACCATAACCAATCATCACGTGAGATGGAGTAGTTTTCAATGGTGAACATCACTATGTTGATCATATCTACTATATGATTCACGCTCGACCTTTCGGTCTCCGTGTTCCGAGGCCATATCTGCATATGCTAGGCTCATCAAATTTAACCTGAGTACTCCGCGTGTGCAAAACTGGCTTGCACCCGTTGTAGACGGACGTAGAGCTTATCACACCCGATCATCACGTGGTGTCTAGGCACGACGAACTTTGGCAACGGTGCATACTCAGGGAGAACATTTCTTGATAATTAGTGAGAGATCATCTTAAAATGCTACCGTCAATCAAAGCAAAATAAGATGTATAAAAGATAAACATCATATGCAATCAAAATATGTGACATGATATGGCCATGATCATCTTGCGCCTTTGATCTCCATCTCCAAAGTACTGTCATGATCTCTATCGTTACCGGCACGACACCATGATCTTCATCATCTTGATCTATATCAATGTGTCGTCACATGGTCGTCTCGCCAACTATTGCTCTTGCAACTATTGCTATCGCATAGCGATAAAGTAAAGCAATTATTTGGCACTTGCATCTTATGCAACAAAGAGACAACCATAGGGCTTCTGCCAGTTGTCGATAACTTCAACAAAACATGATCATCTCATACAACAACTTATAACTCATCACGTCTTGACCATATCACATCACAACATGCCCTGCAAAAACAAGTTAGACGTCCTCTACTTTGTTGTTGCAAATTTTACGTGGCTGCTACGGGCTTTGCAAGAACCGTTCTTACCTACGCATCAAAACCACAATGATAGTTCGTCAAGTTAGTGCTGTTTTAAACTTCGCAAGGACCGGGCGTAGCCACACTCGGTTCAACTAAAGTTGGAGAAGCAGACACCCGCTAGTCACCTGTGTGCAAAGCACGGCGGTAAAACCAGTCTCGCGTAAGCGTACGTGTAATGTCGGTCCGGGCCACTTCATCCAACAATACCGCCGAACCAAAGTATGACATGCTGTTAAGCAGTATGACTTGTATCGCCCACAACTCACTTGTGTTCTACTCATGCATATAACATCAACGCATAAAACCTGGCTCTGATACCACTGTTAGGGAACGTAGTAATTTTTAAAAAAATTCCTACGCATACGCAAGATCATGGTGATGTATAGCAACGAGAGGGGGGGTGTATCCTCATACCCTTGAAGATCGCTAAGCGGAAGCGTTTATCAACGCGGTTGATGTAGTCGTACGTCTTCACGATCCGACCGATCCAAGTACCGAACGCACGACACCTCCGAGTTCTGCACACATTCATCTTGATGACGTCCTCGCCTTCTCGATCCAGCAAGACGGGCGAAGTACTAGATGAGTTCCGGCAGCACGACGGCGTGGTGACGGTGTTGGTGAAGAACAATCTCCGCAGGGCTTCGCCTAAGCACTACGGAAACTATGATGGAGGATAAACTAGAGGGGACGGGGTTGCCGGCACACGGCTTGGTGTTTCTTGATGTGTCTTGGTTGCTAGCCCTGCCCCTCTATTTATATGTTGAGTCCTGGGGTCGAAACTTGGAGCAAAAGCCTCCTCAAAGTCGGTTTTGCCCGAAAGGCAAGAGTCCCACTCAGACTCTAGGACCAAACACCACAATCCTTGGCGTCTGGCCCAGACGCCATGGGCCTCGGCATCTGGTCCAGGGCCAGACGCCAGGGTCTCCGGCGTTTGGCCCCCTGGGCTCCGCAAAACTCCTTTTGCACCAACTTATAGCCCTATGGGCCTGACCCCTTGGCCTAACCATATCATCCAATATATGAATCTTTACCTCCGGACCATTCCGGAGCTCCTCGTCATGTCCGTGATCTCATCTGGGACTCCGAACAATATTCGGTCACCAACATACATAACTCATATAATACTATATCGTCAACGAATGTTTAAGCGTGCGGACCCTACGGGTTCGAGAACTATGTAGACATGACCGAGACATTTCTCTGGTCAATAACCAATAGCGGAACCTGGATGCCCATATTGGCTCCTACATATTCTACGAAGATCTTTATCGGTCAAACCGCATAACAACATACGTTTGTTCCCTTTGTCATCGGTATGTTACTTGCCCGAGATTCGATCGTCGGTATCTCAATACCTAGTTCAATATCATTACCAGCAAGTCTCTTTACTCGTTATGTAATGCATCATCCCGCAACTAACTCATTAGTCACATTGCTTGCAAGGCTTATAGTGATGTGCATTACCGAGAGGGCCCAGAGATACCTCTCCGACAATTGGAGTGACAAATCCTAATCTCGAAATACGCCAACCCAACATGTACCTTTGGAGACACCTGTAGAGCTCCTTTATAATCACCCAGTTACGTTGTGACGTTTGGTAGCACACAAAGTGTTCCTCCCGTAAACGGGAGTTGCATAATCTCATAGTCATAGGAACATGTATAAGTCATGAAGAAAGCAATAACAACATACTAAACGATCGGGTGCTAAGGTAATGGAATGGGTCAAGTCAATCACATCATTCTCCTAATGATGTGATGATGTGATCCCGTTAATCAAATGACAACTCATGTCTATGGCTAGGAAACATAACCATCTTTGATCAACAAGCTAGTCAAGTAGAGGCATACTAGTGACACTCTGTTTGTCTATGTATTCACACATGCATCATGTTTCCGTTTAATACAATTCTAGCATGAATAATAAACATTTATCATGATATAAGGAAATAAATAATAACTTTATTATTGCCTCTAGGGCATATTTCCTTCACTACCACCTTCTATCCCCTGCTCCATTTCCTCCCGTCGCGGCCGCCGGCGCGAGGAAGAAGACCGTCTCCACATGACCAGACGACGTTCGGGCGAAGCCCCCAAGGAAGAAGGTGGCCACGACAAGAGGCCAGGCTCCTCATCCGCCTCCGGTCAGCCACATTCTCCCCGATCATAGCCACTTGACCGGTCACGCCTACCACATGTTCAATGAAATGTCCTGGAGGTAAAAACAATTCTTTTTCTTGAAACGCTCCGGTGATCTTTGGTTCAACTTTGAAGCACTTGTTTATGCTTGCCCATTGAACTTTGTAGCCAAAACATGCACTCACCATATAGCGAAATGTTTGTGGAGAATGCGGTGGATTTGAGTGCTCCCCTTGACGATTTTGATACGCCTCATGTGGAGGTCGAGGTGGAGGTGGATCAAGCGGATGAAGGTGGTGACGAAGTGGAAGTGATTGAGGAGGCCTAGTATGAAGCTAGGGTGGGGAGGACCGGCAACTACACGGAGACGGGGTTGTGTGCTTGATACAAGCATTGGAGAGTGTGTCACTTGACGCGGTGATCGGCAAGGTTCAAACCTTTGGGAATTATTGGCAAAGGATCGAGGACAAGTATCACCAGATCTTGTCGTTCCCCTCCAATCGGTCTTTGTATTCACTCAAAGGCCGCTTGTGTTAGACTGTATATGTACGTAGACTTGTGTATACACCTTGTATATTGTACCCTTTGGTACTTATATATAATGAGATAGCCGCACCCCCTTGAGGTGTCGAGCAGTCCACCAGAATATTTGCTTAACATGGTATCAAATTAGGTTACGATGTCATCCGCTTCCGCCGCCGCCACCGCCGCCGCCGCCGCCGCTGCCGCACCGACCACCGTCGTTGCTCCCGCCGCTGACCCGATGCTGGCCCTTGCCTCACCGTTCCTTGCCTCGCGGCCCCTCGCGATGGCCTACGGTGCCTCTGCGTCTTCGTCATCTCCAGGCGCGCCGATCTCTCAAGCCGCCGGGGTGGACCCTTCCACGGGCAGTGCCCCTGCCCCTGTCCATGGCGGGCCGCCACCATCATCGTCCCATCCGGCTCCGCCCTACGGGGCTCCGCCGCCGCAGGGCTCCTCCATTGCCCTGCCACCAGGTTTCGGGGCGCCGCCGCCGCCGGAACCCTACGCCGCCCCGCCTCCAGGCTACGGGGCGCCGCCGTCGCTGCCGCCGTCCTACTACGGCCAGCCGCCGGCCGGATACGGCGCCCCGCCGCCACCCTACGCCGCGCCCCCGACGCATCACTACCCGGCGTCGCCCCTGCCCTACTCGGCGCTGCCTCAACCCGGCGCGGTGTCACATGGGGTTGCGGCCGCCTCGCTGTACGGGGCTCTGGGTGCATCCCCAGGGCACTACCCGCCCTACTCGGCGCCTTCCGGGGCGGCGCCCTCGCTGGGCCACTATGCGCCGCCGCACGCTCCTACCGATCTGACTGCAATGCCGGCGCCGTTCTACTTCTCGCACCTGTTGCCGGTAAAACTCACGCCGGACAACTACTGGTCCTGGCGTGCTCAGGTGATGCCTCTTCTGCGGAGCCGCTACCTGGAAGGCTATGTTGACGGATCCATCCCATGTCCGCCTCCTCATCACCCGGCCTATTACACCTGGGTGGCCCAGGATCAGGCCATCCTCTCCGCCATCCAGTCCTCGCTCACCCCGAGTGTCTCGTCGCTGGTCATCTTCGCCGCTACGTCCCGAGAGGCGTGGGCGGCCCTTCACACCAGCTTCGCCTCTCAGTCTCAGGCGCGTGCTCACTCTATACGCATTGAGCTGGGCGAGACTAAGCTTGGTGACCTCAGCATCACGGACTACTTCAACAAGATGCGGGGTCTCGCTGACACGTTGGCCTCCGTTGGCCAGCCACTGCAGGATGAGGAGTTCACCACCTTCGTGCTCAACGGGCTTGATGATGACTATGACAACCTCGTTGAGAACGTTCATGGCCGTGATGATCCGCTCCCACCTCGGGAGCTCTATGCACGCCTACTCGGTCGTGAACAGCGCATCAAGGCGCGCCGCGCCACCCCTGGTTTCGCCTCCGCCAATACGGCCACTCGTGGCAAAACCCCCCGGGCGTCATCTTCAGGGGGTAGACCGGCGCCATCTTCACAGCCGGCCTCACGGGGCAATGCTCCGAACATCACGGGTGGTAACCGGCCGGTGGCATGTTGCTCTTCCTGCAGAGCTCCGCAGGTCTGTCAGCTTTGTGGCATTGAGCGCCACATTGCGTCTCGCTGTCATCGTCGTTACAAGCAAGACTTCCTAGGCCTCGGCAACAATGGCAAAGGGAATGAAAAGCAAGCCGCGGCCGCCGTGACGGGTCCTGACCATGGCCGCACTCCGTCTTACTCCATTGATCCTACATGGTACATGGACACGGGTGCTACGAACCACCTCACCAACGACATGGGCAAGCTCTCCACTCAGGAGCCGTATCGTGGCCATGATCAGGTGCACACCGCTAATGGAGCAGGTATGCGCATCTCTCATGTTGGTCAGGCATCACTTCTTGCACACAATTCACGAAAACTGCATCTTTCTAATGTTCTTCGTATTCCCACTGCCTCACGTAGTTTGTTATCTGTTCCACAACTTACTCGTGATAATAATGTCCTTGCTGAGTTTCACCCTTTTCGTTTCTTTATCAAGGATCGGGACACGAGGGCCGTTCTGCTTAGCGGTCGTCTTCGCGGTGGCCTGTACGCACTTGACGCGCCCACCGCACCTCCTATGCAGTTTTCTCCACAAGGCCTCAGTGGTGTTCGTGTGTCTCCTACACATTGGCATGCGCGCCTTGGTCATCCTGCTGCTCCTATAGCTCGTCATGTGTTACATCGCCATGAGCTACCAGTTGTGTCAAATAAAACTGCTGAAACTATTTGTGATGCCTGTCAGCAGGGCAAGAGTCACCAACTTCCGTTTTCAGAGTCTAGTCGTGTTGTGAAACATCCTCTTGAGCTTGTTTTTTCCGATGTCTGGGGTCATGCCCAAACGTCCGTTAGTGGACACAATTATTATGTCAGTTTCATTGATGCTTACAGTCGGTTTACTTGGCTTTATCTTATTAAGAAAAAGTCTGATGTGTTTGATGTTTTTCTACAATTTCAAGCACACGTTGAGCGTCTCCTTAGTCAGAAAATTATTCATGTTCAAACCGACTGGGGGGGTGAATATCATCATCTCAACTTGTTCTTTAACAAATTTGGGATCACACATCGTGTGTCTTGTCCTCATACACATCAGCAGAATGGGGCTGCTGAACGTAAGCATCGTCATCTTGTAGAAACTGGCATTACTTTATTAGCTCATGCCTCCGTTCCTTTTAGGTTCTGGAGTGATGCTTTTTCCACTGCCTGTTTTTTGATAAATAGGCTGCCCTCATGACTACTGAATATGAAAACTCCACTTGAACTCTTGCTCAATGAACTTCCAGACTACACCTTTCTTAAAGTTTTTGGGTGTGCTTGTTGGCCACATTTGCGTCCATATAACAAACATAAGCTAGAGTTTCGGTCGAAAAAGTGTGTTTTTCTTGGCTATAGTTCCCTTCACAAAGGGTACAAATGCCTTCATATTCCTACCAATCGCGTTTACATCTCTCGTGACATCGTGTTTGATGAGAATGTATTCCCTTTCGTGCACTTCCGAACAACTCTACCACTCCTCCACCGGACGTTTCCTCTATCACACCTTCGCCTGGTCAATTTGTAGATGTTGCATATGCTCCTGCGTTGCTTCCTAATCATGCTGCAGGTGTTGGACGTGGTGCTCGTCTTGAGCTCCTTGAGGAACAGCCGCCGCCGGCAACCCTGGACCTGGACGTCGGTCCTCTGCATGGGGCATGCATACCGGGTGGCGCCCACCTACCCACCGGGGTTGCACCCGCGGCCACCACCCGGGCGTCGCTCCTGCCCCCCTCGCGGGCTTCCCCCGAGCCGGCCGCTGTCTCGGCGCGGGCATCTCCTGAGCCGGCCGCTGCCTCGGGGCAGGCCTCCCCCAAGCCGGCCGCCTACTCGCCTGGATCAGGCGCTTCTGCACGGGGGCTGGATCTAGCTCCATATGGGCCGCTCTCGCCGGCCCCAACGCCGCCTGGCTCCGGTGTGAGCTCAGGCGCAGGCTCCACGCCGCCCGGCTCTCCTACATCACCAGGCTCGGGTGGCTCGGCCTCTCCTCTGTCGCCACCCGAGTCTAGTCCGGTGTTGCCGCCACCTGCTGCTGCTCCTCGAGCCCGCACACGCAGCCAGACAGGAGTGTTCCAGCCAAAGATCCGTACCGATGGGACTGTCGCGTGGCTCGCTGCTTGTATGGCTCATGCTGTGGAGGATCCTACTGCTGAGCCTCGTCATTTTCAGGCTGCCCTGAGCATTCCTCACTGGCGTGCTGCGATGGAATAGGAGTTTCAGGCGTTATTGCAGAATGATACATGGCAGCTTGTTCCTCCAGTATCTGGGATCAACATTATTGATTCCAAATGGGTGTTTAAAGTCAAGAGGCATGCTGATGGCTCCATTGAACGCTACAAAGCGAGGCTCGTTGCTAAGGGTTTCAAACAGAGGTATGGTCTTGATTATGCAGACACATTCAGTCCGGTTATCAAGCCCACTACTATTCGTTTGCTGTTGTCCCTTGCTGTTACTCGAGGATGGTTCCTTCGTCAACTTGATGTGCAGAATGCTTTCTTGCATGGAGTTTTGGAGGAGGAGGTTTATATGCGGCAGCCCCCAGGGTTTGTGGATCCTGACCGTCCTCACCATCTCTGTCGTCTTGTCAAGGCGCTATATGGACTCAAACAGGCTCCCCGTGCATGGCACGCACGTCTTGGATCTGTTCTGCGGGCGCTTGGTTTCATCCCCTCCACTGCTGACACATCACTGTTTCTGCTTCAGCGACCTGAGGTTACGATGTACTTGCTGGTCTATGTTGATGATATCATCCTCATCAGTTCCTCAGATGTTGCTGCCGATCGTCTTGTTGCTGCTTTGAGTGGTGATTTTGCTGTCAAGGACCTTGGTGCTCTACACTTCTTCCTTGGCTTGGAGGTTTCACGGTCTTCTGCTGGGTTAACTCTTTCTCAGAAGAAGTACGCTCTTGACCTGTTACATCGTGCTGGTATGTTGAAGTGTAAACCTTCCAGTACTCCGATGTCTGCCACTGATCGGTTGTCTGCTCTTGATGGAGATCCTCTTTCACCTGATGACGCCACTGAGTACCGCACTCTTGTTGGAGGTCTGCAGTATCTTACTATCACCAGACCAGATGTCTCTTATGCAGTCAACCGTGTCTGTCAGTTTCTCCATGCACCCAGGACTTCTCATTGGTCAGCTGTGAAGCGTATCCTGCGTTATGTCTGTCTCACTGCTTCTCATGGTTTTCTCCTCCAACCTGCGCCATCTTCTGAGATCTCAGCCTTCTCCGATGCAGACTGGGCTGGTAGTCCTGATGACCGGCGATCCACGGGGGGGTATGCAGTGTTTCTTGGTTCTAAGTTGGTTGCTTGGAATGCTCGCAAGCAGGCTACGGTGTCTCGCAGCAGCACGGAAGCTGAGTACAAAGCAGTGGCTGATGCGACAGCTGAGATCATTTGGATCCAGTCCTTGTTGCGTGAGTTGAGAGTCTCTTCAGCTCATCCTCCAGTACTTTGGTGTGACAACATTGGTGCTACATACTTGTCATCTAATCCTGTGTTTCATGCTCGGACGAAACATATTGAGGTTGACTATCACTTTGTTCGAGAACGAGTTGCACAGAAGCTACTTAGCATCAAGTTCATCTCATGAAAGGATCAACTTGCTGACATCTTCACGAAGCCTCTTCCTCAACCACAGTTTGTAGGTTGTAGGCGCAATCTTAACTTAGTTTGTACTTCGGGTCACAGTTAAGATTGAGGGAGGGTGTTAGACTGTATATGTACGTAGACTTGTGTATACACCTTGTATATTGTACCCTTTGGTACTTATATATAATGAGATAGCCGCACCCCCTTGAGGTGTCGAGCAGTCCACCAGAATATTTGTTTAACAGCTTGGACGTGATCAAGAAAACTTGTGGCCATTGGAGTGTGTGCTTCGAGCAAGTGTGGAATGCACCCTCAATTGGCGTCACTATTGATGATTATGTGAGTGTTTCTTCATTTTGTTGACTTTGGCCGAGTTGATTAAAGTTTGAGGTAATATTTGCCTCAATGTCCATGTGTAGGATCGCATCGCCAGTGAATATTTCAAGCAAACCGCGGGTTTCAAGGGCCGATCATTCACTCTTCATCCTTGTTGGTGCTTGTTCAAGGATAGTGAGAAGTTGAGGGTGAGGGACAAGGAAGCTCCCCCAAAGAAAGTTTCCATTGTAAAATTGGAAGATGAGGATGATGATAGTGATGACACGCCAAGAGGAGGAAGAAGTAAGGGCAAACGATAGAGGAAACAAGGAGAAAGCGAGAACCCGACGATGGGAAAGTCATGGGCCTCGGCGGCGGCTCCGTAGCCCACATCATCTTCACCGCGTCGCTCCGCACGTCCTCGCCCCACCTCCGCTCTTTCTTCCGTGGCCAGCTCCTCGGCGATGGAGGAGATCGTCATCTCCTCCAGCGACGAGGAGTACCAACCGCCACAGCAGCAGTCGGCGATGCAGCAGCAGCCACTGACACATGGCGCGGTCTACGCGTGACCGACGAGGAGTACGAGCAGCAGATGTAGGTCATGCTCCGTTTGTCCGTACTCAACATCAACGGCCTGGCGGCGCCACCGAAAGAGGCTCCTCCATGTCAAGCTGAAGCCCGCGTCCCTACCCCACTCTCCCGGCGCAATAGTGACATCCAAATTGGACGCCACGTCAAGGAGGAGCCCCTCTCGCCGCTTCCCCTACACGTCAAGGAGGAGTGGCTCTCGGCGCTGCCCCATCGCATGAAGAAGGAGCGACACCCTCCGCTGCCACGTCGCATCAAGGAGGAGCGGCGATCGCCGCCGCCCCATGCGATCGCGGTGAAGGCGCACGATTGCACTACCTCGACAATGGCAGCAGCTCGTCATTCTAGAGCACCCTAACAGCGACGAGGTACGCCGACAGGGAGCGGCGACGGTAGGACCTGTGCAACGCGGCGCGCCGGTCGGAGTTCCTGGACTCCGACGTCCTGCCGCCGCACATCGCGACGGACCCGGAGCTGGTGGACGCTTGGGCCCTGGACTGCTCCAAGACAATGGCGGAGACGAGCAAGAGTCGACTCCGTTGAGGCGGCGATGAGATGGCCAAGTATTGCGAGTAGTTGTCTGTCAGCGAGACTGCCGCCACCGCCACCTCCTCCAAGGCCCACCGCCCTCTCCCCCGCCTGCGTCGTCGGTGGTTGCGGCCACACCGTGCAAGGCGCAGGAGGAAGCTGAGAGGATCATGTGCGAGCGGCAGGCGGCTGCCGGGAAGCCCTGCCGCGACGCCACGCCCTTCCGCCGCCCCAAGCCCTAGTCTGACAAATCCAACAACAACTCTGGCGACGATGATAGAGGAGCAGCCAGGCAGGCCGACATGGCCTACGAGGTCACCGTCAAGTATACGGTACTATAAGGTTGTATTTTTTAAAGGTTTTTAGTTCACCGTACGTAATATCGTCTGGTTTTATGTAAAAATCATGCAAGTGTGAATGAATATCATCCGATTTGTTTGAGTCTGAATCAAATTTGTTCATTTTCGTTGAATTTCATTTGAAATATATCCAAACATATGCGGCTAGCTTTGGATGGTCGGCTCCTGCATCCGTGTCCGCGGACTTGTCGGATGCGGGAGGAAATTTGAGGGTCAGTGTTGAAGATGTGAAATGTAGTCCCATTCCTTTTGTTTACCATTTTTAATTTTCTTGTTGACATCATGTCCTGTTCTAACTGGAACAACACAGGGTATTCGAAGCAATCGGATTTGCTGGCATGGATTTATATTTTGATTGGGGTCTTTATATTGGAGCGAACATTAAATCTTTGGTACAAAAGTTTCGTCGTGAACATAACCAGTTGCCTATGAGACAATGGTCGAAGAAACGAATACAAAATGTCATGTCAGTTCTAATAGTTATCGCTCTGTCCGTGCGAGCTGTCCTAGTGGCGGCCCTCGCTGTTACTGGACCATGGGTTTGCATGAGTGTGTCGGGTCGTGCAAGAAAGCAAGACCATGGCATCGCGGACGGGGAGGCATTTAAAGCAAATATGAAGCGGGCGCTGAACTTATTCTACTACGCAGCATTTGCTCACAGCGCCATATCCGTATCGTGGCTGCTGACTCAAGCGGGGGCTAATGAGTTGATCGAGGTTATTTTCAGCCACCAACATGGTTTCAGCCCCAAGGTAATTCGTGCATATTTGCGCAAAACTAAAGACATGTGTCTAAAGAACAAAACGTCTGCAACGAGCTGGAATTTTATTACATACGGTGCCGGCTTGCTGGATTCCAGCTTACCAGAAGAATATGCGGCTGGAGGGAGGGTACTAACAATGCTGATTGATAAGGATGTACCATTACAGGTAAGACGGCTGCTGATCAGGTCACCCAGACAAAGAATAGAGAAGCTGATCGGCATCCTTGCTTGGAGAAGCCCAGCCGACCAAGAGATGATATGGCTTGCAGCAAGGATTGTGGAGCATCTCGCTAGCGACCTCAACCTTGCTCACTTCCCAGGAGCATTGGAATGTATATCCTCCCTCTTCAATCAATTACCAGTTGTATCTGGGCAAGGAACTAAGAATCTGGTATTGCCGGGCTTGAGAATTCTTGAGAACCTGGCTCATGATGAAGATAACTGCACAGCGATATACAACAGCAAGGGTCTTCTTTCCAAAATAGTTGCGCCTCTTCGCTCCAATGAATTAGTACAAGATATCAAGAGCAGCGCTGCATGGACCAAGGTAGTACACAGGTCACTGGGAGTGGTGCTCCAGCTCATGATAAGTTGTGCAGGAGCCACCGGCAAAGACATGCGAGGCCTAATTGCAGATGATAGTCATGTGGTGAGAAACTTGGAGGCCGTCATCGATATTAAGAGTGACAGCAGTAACACAGGCCTGCAGGTGGGAGCTTTAAAGGTTCTTATACAATTAGCAATGCATAATCCAGCAAGTACTTCCACGGAAAGACTCATTGAGAGGGCACTGCACATCTTCATTTCCACGGATTGGATGGGAGATTATTTGAAACATGAGAAAAATAGGATTGAAGAAGCTAAGAGAACTGCAAACCTGCTTAAACAACATGCTGGTGAAGCATTGGAAATACTGTCCAGTCATCCAGAGGCTATCAAGAGCTTCACAGTATGCGACGATGATATCCAATGTCTTACTGAATTGCTCGACTGCAATATTAAGAGCACTGAATGCAAAATAAGTGCAACAGAGACAGTGGAGATAGAGATCAGCATTAGCTGTCGTATTAGCGCAACAGTCATCTTGAAGCATTTGAACCACTACGACAAGGAACCAACCTTACGGAAGGTATGCTGGAACGCACCTACTGCATGCCACAAGTTTTCGGCAATAAACTTTCCCAGGGAAAAAATGTACAGGCAAGGATGGGTGCTTTAGTTTATGGTTTATCTACTTATCAATCTTCAAATAATTCTCAAAAAAATTGTGACTTGCATCTTGTTATAACATGGGCACCGACCAAATTTAATGAAAAAAAAAGATCATGTTTATCATGTACAAAAAAGATAAGGGACTGCTGTTACACTGTTAAAAAAATAAGTTGAACAGTCTTTTTTGTGCAGGGTATATTTGATCATATTTTTGCACAAATTTAATAGGTGCTCAAGTTACAACAAGATGAATATGATTTTTTTAGAATGTTTTTGACAGGTAATTAGGTAACCCTAAACTCAAGCATCCACCCTTGCAAGTACAAAATCCACTCACTTAACTTTTTTGAGCTAAAATAATATATGTGCGTGTATCGTTGCAGGCACTCAAGCAATTGTTTCCTATACAACAAGATGAGCCTATCAAGGACAGGACGCTGCAAGCATTACTGTTATCACTCGTCGTGAAGATTTGTGAGAACAGCAATATTGATCTTGCAGGAATCTTACTTCAGCAGACGCCACCGGATTCCCTGGAAGACTTTGTGGTGAGTCTCAAGAAAATGGTGAAGGACAACATGTACGGCCCCGGTGAGTGCCTGGCGATACATAAGCTCAGCTGCAAGATGGTTACAAAACTCATGAAGCATGATGGAAACATCCAAGTGATCGACAAGCATAATATCGTTGACACATTATTGGCGGCTTCAAAGGCAATGGCCGAGTTTGAGAGCAGCATGCTTTTTTCTGGCTTCAATCGTTATGACTGCTACGGGGTTCCTCTGAAGCCTCTTTTATCTGTTCTCTCCAAAAACACTGAAGATCTTTTGACACAGAGGAAACAGGCCCTGGGCATCTACACTGTGCCTGCCTCTGTACCAGTACCACTACCATGATTGTTGCATCAAGAAGTATCTGATTATGGTGCACCTTCAGGTGCAGAGAGA
>NC_041383.1:790879310-790881058 GCF_002162155.2 Triticum dicoccoides | reverse complement strand
CCGGCCGAATTCGTGATCGGGGCGAGGGCGGAAGCAAAATCAGAAGATCCGCGGCGTGCCCTCCGATGGGAATGCATTCTGGGCGTGATTCCGCCGTGCGCTTGAGAAGAGAGACGGATGGGGCAACTCCACTGCCTCGCCACGGTACGCTGGAGCCACCATGGTTTGGGGATCGCGGCGAAGTTCCATTGGTTGCTCGTTCTAGATTACGGGAGGGGATTTGTATCCCTAGGAAACAGGTATGTCTCATGTTCTCGCAGTCAACGGTGGGATTAAAATTGATGGATGATAAGCTGAGCTTGTGCTCGGCGAATCGAGATTTGTCATCAGCGGCGAGATCCAGTTCGTCGGAGTTGGGGGATTCTTCCCCTGTGGTACGACAAAAACCACTCAGTCCGATTGGCGCGGGCCCCATTGCCACGTCGCTCCCAGCAATCAGGTGCGGGGGGAGGGGGTGAAAACGCCTTTGGCAAATACGTCTTCTGTTCAAGACGACGCAGACGAGACTATCGCTAGGGTTTTTGGGCAGCTTTGGTCCATTCCCACCCCCCGCCGTCACCAGTCTCGCCCTCCTCCACCCAACAAACCCAACACCACTCTAGGATGGCTCCGGAAAGACCTAGCTCGATCTGGATGTTTCTCTCCATCTGATCTGTTCCCTATCAAGCGCCTCCGTCCGTTTGATCCTCCCCCGACGCAACTCAAGATCATCAGAGAAGGGATTGGGAGTGGATCTAAGTCCTTTGCTCAGGCGGTCATGGCGGACAAGGGTGCGCCGGCTGGAGGGCTGAAACAACGTGCCCCAGCTCCACAGAAGAACCCGGGCCGTCGTCAAGCCGCCGGGGGGACACGGACTGCTGCCGCCCCTGGCAAAGGGGCTGCCCCCCTTACATAGGCGATGGTGGCAGCGCCCCCACCACCAATCCCCCCCACCCCACTGGTGCAGATCTTCGACGAGCGGTACAAAGACATGGTATGCTTCACATGTGGAGGTCCGGGACACTACGTTGGCAATTGCATCCAGAAGAAGATCTGCTTTATCTGTGGCCTGGAGGGACACAATGTCAACAATTGCGCGGCCTGGGCACAACCTCACCTAGTTGCCACGTTCTTCGGCAGCTCTGCTTTGGGTCTGGGATTCTATCGCATCGATGCTCCTGTGGGCCGTGAAGCAAGCTGGCTCAATTTCAGGAACTGTGGTGAAGTGTGGGTTATGAAGGGGGAAATTAACAAAGCTGATTTGGTCAAGAATCTGTCGGGCATTTTCTGCAAAAACAAGCAATGGACATGGCAGATCAGGCCATTAACAGAGAAGAAATTCTTGGTCAGATTCCCACCCTGGAAAGATGTGGAGGAGTTGATTGAATTTCCTGCCTTCGACTTGCCTATTGATGGAGTTTCTGTATCTGTTGAAAAATGGACCAGTGCAATCGATCCATTCAGCGTACTTACTGAAGCCTGGGTAATTATCGAGGGGCTCTCATCTAAATGGTGTACGTGGAAGGTCTTATCTCAGATTGCATCCTGCTTTGGGATATTGGTTGATGTGGATTCGAACGGCTTAATGAAGAGTTTCTATGAGAAGGTGAGAGTCAAGATTGCATGCAGGGACCCCACTAAATCCCCTTTGAACGGATCATGGAGATGAGGAAAAAGCTATATATCTTGTCATTTACATTGGAAGGCTTTGATCAGATAGGGGCTGATGATCCTAATGATGACAATGGACCTACTGACATTTCTGTGGA
>NC_041383.1:790877780-790878695 GCF_002162155.2 Triticum dicoccoides | reverse complement strand
ATGGTGAAGGACAACATGTACGGCCCCGGTGAGTGCCTGGCGATACATAAGCTCAGCTGCAAGATGGTTACAAAACTCATGAAGCATGATGGAAACATCCAAGTGATCGACAAGCATAATATCGTTGACACATTATTGGCGGCTTCAAAGGCAATGGCCGAGTTTGAGAGCAGCATGCTTTTTTCTGGCTTCAATCGTTATGACTGCTACGGGGTTCCTCTGAAGCCTCTTTTATCTGTTCTCTCCAAAAACACTGAAGATCTTTTGACACAGAGGAAACAGGCCCTGGGCATCTACACTGTGCCTGCCTCTGTACCAGTACCACTACCATGATTGTTGCATCAAGAAGTATCTGATTATGGTGCACCTTCAGGTGCAGAGAGATCGGGAATTTTATCCTTCCATTATCTAAAAGAACTGCAACCATTTGTGCATTAAGATTACAATACATCTTCTATATCAAGGCAAGATCCAGGTCTATATTGCGCCTGCCAGTGTACGAGTTCAGCTTCGAGCTGCCAACTAATGTCCTGCCGAATGGCAAATGCAATTCTCACCCACGTGCCACTTCTGTTGAGACTTGCTTAATTTGTTACTATCCAATGTTCACATATTAACTGGCAGAACTCATCCTGCCAATGTTGAATGCTCAATTTTATCTTGTTGTTCGTCAGTCCATGTAACTGACAGTGCAACTGCATCTTTGTGGAGTCATTTTATCTTGTTCTTCGTATATTATCAGTTACTCAAAAAACGGTTATCTCTTGTTGTCCCACGGACCAGTAGCTTTGTTTTCCCTGTGGTGTGAGCAGTAAACCTTTTAATGGCACATATATGACAGGCGGGGGGATTCTCTGCTCCACCGACGGAGACGTCTCGCATGCCTCCCGCTCTCGCTCTCGCGACGCCGCACCT
>NC_041383.1:790876607-790877715 GCF_002162155.2 Triticum dicoccoides | reverse complement strand
CTCAGATCAAACCCCGCAACATTCCTTCACGCCGGCGAGGGGTGGTGGCGCTGCCTGCGCCCTCACCTCCCCCACCCCAGCAGCCGACGCCGACCACACGCGAGATCCTGCAACTGATTTCCCTAATCCCGCAGGCAGTGCTCATGGCAACCAGGGCCAGGGGTGGGCGGAGCGCGCGACCAGGATCCGGGACGCCACCTTCGATTGGATCCGGTGCGTGCAGGAGTGGAAGGCGGCCGACCAGGCGGTGGCGGCGGCGACCGATCCGGTGGCGTTCCCTGCAGCTACAAAGGTCGCCGAGATTAGTCGGAGGAGGGCGGATGCGGAGCAAAGGAAACTGGCATGACAAATCTACGAGGAGGCCACGCTGGAGGAGAGGGCAAGGATGCCCCCGTTTCCGTCCTCCCCGCCGGCCGAATTCGTGATCGGGGCGAGGGCGGAAGCAAAATCAGAAGATCCGCGGCGTGCCCTCCGATGGGAATGCATTCTGGGCGTGATTCCGCCGTGCGCTTGAGAAGAGAGACGGATGGGGCAACTCCACTGCCTCGCCACGGTACGCTGGAGCCACCATGGTTTGGGGATCGCGGCGAAGTTCCATTGGTTGCTCGTTCTAGATTACGGGAGGGGATTTGTATCCCTAGGAAACAGGTATGTCTCATGTTCTCGCAGTCAACGGTGGGATTAAAATTGATGGATGATAAGCTGAGCTTGTGCTCGGCGAATCGAGATTTGTCATCAGCGGCGAGATCCAGTTCGTCGGAGTTGGGGGATTCTTCCCCTGTGGTACGACAAAAACCACTCAGTCCGATTGGCGCGGGCCCCATTGCCACGTCGCTCCCAGCAATCAGGTGCGGGGGGAGGGGGTGAAAACGCCTTTGGCAAATACGTCTTCTGTTCAAGACGACGCAGACGAGACTATCGCTAGGGTTTTTGGGCAGCTTTGGTCCATTCCCACCCCCCGCCGTCACCAGTCTCGCCCTCCTCCACCCAACAAACCCAACACCACTCTAGGATGGCTCCGGAAAGACCTAGCTCGATCTGGATGTTTCTCTCCATCTGATCTGTTCCCTATCAAGCGCCTCCGTCCGTTTGATCCTCCCCCGACGCA
>NC_041383.1:790845972-790876003 GCF_002162155.2 Triticum dicoccoides | reverse complement strand
GGCCGTGAAGCAAGCTGGCTCAATTTCAGGAACTGTGGTGAAGTGTGGGTTATGAAGGGGGAAATTAACAAAGCTGATTTGGTCAAGAATCTGTCGGGCATTTTCTGCAAAAACAAGCAATGGACATGGCAGATCAGGCCATTAACAGAGAAGAAATTCTTGGTCAGATTCCCACCCTGGAAAGATGTGGAGGAGTTGATTGAATTTCCTGCCTTCGACTTGCCTATTGATGGAGTTTCTGTATCTGTTGAAAAATGGACCAGTGCAATCGATCCATTCAGCGTACTTACTGAAGCCTGGGTAATTATCGAGGGGCTCTCATCTAAATGGTGTACGTGGAAGGTCTTATCTCAGATTGCATCCTGCTTTGGGATATTGGTTGATGTGGATTCGAACGGCTTAATGAAGAGTTTCTATGAGAAGGTGAGAGTCAAGATTGCATGCAGGGACCCCACTAAATCCCCTTTGAACGGATCATGGAGATGAGGAAAAAGCTATATATCTTGTCATTTACATTGGAAGGCTTTGATCAGATAGGGGCTGATGATCCTAATGATGACAATGGACCTACTGACATTTCTGTGGACGATGACAACAAAGAAAATGATGATGAAGAGCTAGACAAGGATATCCTGGAAGATGGAGAGGAACCTATCAATGACTGGACAAAGGTCTTCACCCGGAGCCCTGACAGGGAGAGAAGAAGCTCGACAACGTCTTTAAGAAGAACGTGGCACCCACAGATGTCATCGTCGTCGCCGCCAAGGCACAGAGCTTTCGCTCGGCAACTCACCCATACCACCACGAGGTCGCCAGGAGGAACGCGGCAGTCCTAGATCCTCAATTCGGATCAGGATGTCGCCCCACCGAGAGAAGGGCACATCCGAGCTACCCGCCGCAACACCTCCCATTGTCCACACAACCCAGGAGGAGATCCACAACCATCGCAATGATGCCCGCCGGATAGCAACCATGCGGACCGCCATCCGGGGCCACCGCCCCGGCATCCCTGTCGCTATATAGAGTATGCTGGGCACATCACAACGCACTCAACCATGTCAGGAAAAGCGATGGCATTCCATCTACTTCTAGTCCGGCATCATTCCTCGAGTCTGGGTAGGCGTGTCCACCATAGGAGGCACCCACACCTGCGTCCCTAGGCAATCCCGGTGGCTGGGAGGGACATGACTCCAAGACTGTCGAAGGCCACCGAAGAGCCAGCTCCAAGCCCTTGGCCAAGCGAGCTCACACAACGCCATGTCCATGGTCACCGACACCGATCCGTGCCCCGACGCAACTCTACCATGACCCCCACCACAGAGCACCATACTAGTGAGAAGACCCGCGAGCACATCCCGGGCCAAGCCCGACCTCACCTACCCGAAGCAAATGCTTCGATTCGCACCGGGGCCCGACCAGGCCCGCCGGGCACGAACCCTAGATCTGAGCCATTACCGGCACACATCCAGGAGAAGGGAGTCGCCACCGCCACCTGCAATGCTACCTCTGCCACACCGCCACAACACAGCAGGCCCGCACCGCCCCCTGCCCAACCGAGGCACTAACGCCCATGCCAGGCAGAGCACCCCGTTGCTAGCCACCACGACCACCCGACGGAGCCGTAGCAGCCGGCCTAGGCCTCCTAGGCCCGCGCCGCCTGCCGGCAAGCCAGCCGTCGTGGCCAGAGGAACACCACCAGCCACGCTGCCTTCGCCCCGCGCCGCGGGAACCAACAGCCCGCGCAGATCTGGATCCCCGCCGCCGCCACTGCTTCCGCGTGCCCTGCCACCTGCAACACCGCCCGAAGCCCAGCAGCCGCACCGGCGACCACCATGGTGCCCACACACCGCCGCGCCGCGATGTCCAGCGCCCGCATCGCGCCCAGGACGGAGGAGCAGCACCGCGCCAACCCCAGTCACTGAGGGAACGAACTGGCCCCGACGCCCCTCCTTCCTTTTAGGTGTTTTTAAGAGTTTGATCAAGGTTTGCGTCATGCTCAAGAAGACGAGGTGGTGGTGGCTCTCTGAAGATGAAATAAAGTTCTTCTCGTCCATTCCCGTTTCAATGATGCGCCTTGCTTGTCGGAGGGCGTGTGGAGGTGTGTCTCCGGTGGATCCCGTGGGATTCGGTCAGTGTTGCTCCTCGGTGGTGCCATTTGGATCCCGTCTTTGTTCGTGTGTTTGGATTCTTCCGATCTTTACTTCTCTTTATTGACGATGACTTCTCGACTGTCTACTACAATAAGTTTGATGTGGCTCCGGTGAGGGAGTGGTAATGATCATGGTGCGCCATCGACTCACTCTAGTTTGCGGTCATCGACAGATAGTCTACGGACATGGATGTAATTTTGATTATTTATGTGTTCTTTATACTATCATGACATGATAAATAGAACGAAAGTTTTTTGGAAAAAGAAGAAGTGGAATTCAATCTTTCCTAATAGAAGCAATACGTGTGGACATGCCAATGTCTAATCGATCAGCAGGCAGTGGACTGGGAGGGACATGACTCCAAGACCGTCGACGACCGCCGAAGAGCCAGCTCCAAGCCCTTGGCCAAGCGACGACCGCCACCTGCAACACCGCCCGAAGCCCAACAGCCGCACTGGCGACCACCATGGTGCCCACACACCGCTGCGCCGCGATGCCCGGCGCCGCGTCGCGCCCATGACGGAGGAGCCGCACGCGCCAACCCCAGCCACCGATGGAACGAACTGGCCCCGCCGCCCCCTCCTTCCTTTTAGGTGTTTTTAAGAGTTTGTTTAAGGTTTGCGTCCTGCTCAAGAAGACGAGGTGGTGATGGCTCTCTGAAGATGAAATAAAGTTCTTCTCGTCCATCCCCATTTCAGTGATGCGTCTAGCTTCGTCGAAGGGCATGTGGAGGTGCGTCTCCGGTGGATCTCGTGGGATTCGGTCGGTGTTGGTCCTCGGTGGTGCCGTTTGGATCCCGTCTTTGTTCGTGTGTTTGAATTCTTCCGGTCTATACTTCTCTTTATTGATGACGACTTCTCAACTGTCTACTACAATAAGTTTGGTGTGCCTCGGTGAGGGAGTGGTAATGATGATGGTGTGGCTTCGGCTCGCTCTAGTTTGTAGTCGTCGATCGGTAGTCTACGGACATGAATGTAATTTTGATTATTTATGTGTTCTTTATACTATCATGACAGGATAAATAGAACGAAAGTTTTTTGAAAAAAAAAGTGGAATCCAATCTTTCCTAATAGAAGCAGTACGTGTGGACATGCCAATGTCTAATCGATCAGCAGGCGGTAGCTCGGTGATATCCGGAACTTGCTGCAAATTAAATCGTTGCTGAGCTGCACAAGGTGGCATCTGCTCCCGGTCCAATGGAAATATCGTGCTAGCTTCCCATCGGGTCTAAAATATCTAAAGTGGAGTCTTTTAGTGGGAGACTTGTTTGTGCCTGGTCGTGTGCATGTGAGCACGCGGTTTCTTATGACATTCATATCCTTTCCCCCTCGCAGCTCCCTCTTAAACTACCATGGCCGCCAAACGAGCACTAGAGGAGAAACACTAGACTGTTTCACTAGCAAACTGAAGAGAAACCACAAATCTACCGCTCCACCACCATTACAATTCCAGGAGAGAAATTTCCACCGGAGTAATTAAGGCGTAGGGGCAGAGCATCTGGAAACCGGAACGGGAAGCGGCAGCAGCAGGGCATGGGAAATGAGCTTGACGCTTTCTCGGCGGAGCTTCGACGGCGGCCAGAAGTAAGGATCATCAACAAGTATGCCGTCGTCGCGGCGTACGTCAGAATTACCCTGAAATCCGTCGGGGCCTTGCTGCTTTTGTGGGCCACCGTGGTCCTGCTGGGTGGCTTCGTCTCGTCGATGACGAAGGACGATTTTTGGTCTGTGACCATCATCACATTTCTGCAGGCTGCCGGGTTAGTGCTTAGTATTTAGCTCTTCCTGAATGCAATCTTTTTTCCGGTTTTGCTATATTTTAGGTCCCTGAAATTATTCAAAGCGTCATTCACTTTTTCTAGTTCATCATGAGCTCGCCGAAGAAGAAGTAGCCTCACTACCTGTCTTAGGCGGTTTTCTGTTAAATTCGTATTGTCGATGTTAGGTGTGACGTGAAGTTCCCCATGATTTTGAAAGGATAAAATATGTCACACACTCCTCTCCCCCCCCCCCCAGCAGCTACGGCATGTCTGGAGATGGGAGAGTTCGCGCCCAGTGGCAGAGCTAGCGCTTCTATAAGAGCATTTCTAGCAGATCCCACAAAAGAGGTTATCCGCTAATATAACTGCCGATTTAGCGGACGAGTACATTTTTTCCAGTCCCATCAGATCCTGTAAAATCGGCTGTCTCATCATTCTTTTTATGGGAACCGGCAAAGTCCGGGCCAATTCTGCCATATCTGCAGGATCCCTCCCTCTTTTTGCCGGTTCCCCTATCCTTGGCATGAAGAAAACTTTGGCCGCTTTCCGTTCCAGCCTCACGCGCCGCCACCACCTCCGCTATCGTTGTCCGGGAACACCACGCCGCCAACCGATCCTATGGAGTACCCGCAACCTCCGGGTGCAGAATTTCATGTGCCGCCCCCACCAAGTATGCCGCCGCTCCGTCCTCCTGCGCCTCCCTCGACCGTGCATGCTGGCGCCGCCCCAACACCTTCTGCCGCTGGCAGCAAGAGGAAGCGGCAGGGGAATCACCTCGTTGAAGGGGGCGTAGCCAGCACGCCACTACCTGTTGGGGAACGTAGTAATTTCAAAACAATTTCCTACGCATACGCAAGATCATGGTGATGTATAGCAACGAGAGGGGGAGTGTATCCTCATACCCTTGAAGATCGCTAAGCGGAAGCGTTTATCAACGCGGTTGATGTAGTCGTACGTCTTCACGATCCGACCGATCCAAGTACCGAACGCACGGCACCTCCGAGTTCTGCACACGTTCAACTCGATGACGTCCTCGCCTTCTCGATCCAGCAAGACGGGCGAAGTAGTAGATGAGTTCCGGCAGCACGACGGCGTGGTGACGGTGTTGGTGAAGAACAATCTCCGCAGGGCTTCGCCTAAGCACTACGGAAACTATGACGGAGGATAAACTAGAGGGAACGGGGTTGCCAGCACACGGTTTGGTGTTTCTTGATGTGTGTTGGGTGCTAGCCCTGCCCCTCTATTTATATGTTGAGCCCTCGGGTCGAAACTTGGAGCAAAAGCCTTCTCAAAGTACGTTTTGCCCGAAAGGCAAGAGTCCCACTCGGACTCCAGGACCAAACGCCACAATCCTTGGCGTCTGGCCCTGAAGCCATGGGCCTCGGCGTCTGGCCCAGGGCCAGACGCCAGGGTCTCCGGCGTTTGGCCCCCTGGCCTCCGCAAAACTCCTTTTGCACCAACTTATAGCCCTGTGGGCCTGACCCCTTGGCCTAACCATATCATCCAATATATGAATCTTTACCTCCGGACCATTCCGGAGCTCCTCGTCATGTCCGTGATCTCATCCGGGACTCCGAACAACATTCGGTCACCAACATACATAACTCACATAATACTATATCGTCAACGAACGTTTAAGCGTGCGGACCCTACGGGTTCGAGAACTATGTAGACATGACCGAGACATTTCTCTGGTCAATAACCAATAGCGGAACCTGGATGCCCATATTGGCTCCTACATATTCTATGAAGATCTTTATCGGTCAAACCGCATAACAACATACATTTGTTCCCTTTGTCATCGGTATGTTACTTGCCCGAGATTCGATCGTCGGTATCTCAATACCTAGTTCAATCTCGTTATGTAATGCATCATCCTGCAACTAACTCATTAGTCACATTGCTTGCAAGGCTTATAGTGATGTGCATTACTGAGAGGGCCCAGAGATACCTCTCCGACAATCGGAGTGACAAATCCTAATCTCGAAATACGCCAACCCAACATGTACCTTTCGAGACACCTGTAAAGCTCCTTTATAATCACCCAGTTATGTTGTGACGTTTGGTAGCACACAAAGTGTTCCTCCGGTAAACGGGAGTTGCATAATCTCATAGTCATAGGAACATGTATAAGTCATGAAGAAAGCAATAGCAACATACTAAACGATCGGGTGCTAAGCTAACGGAATGGGTCAAGTCAATCACATCATTCTCCTAATGATGTGATCCCGTTAATCAAATGACAACTCATGTCTATGGCTAGGAAACATAACCATCTTTGATCAACAAGCTAGTCAAGTAGAGGCATACTAGTGACACTCTGTTTGTCTTTGTATTCACACATGTATCATGTTTCCGTTTAATACAATTCTAGCATGAATAATAAACATTTATCATGATATAAGAAAATAAATAATAACTTTATTATTGCCTCTAGGGCATATTTCCTTCAGTCTCCCACTTGCACTAGAGTCAATAATCTAGTTCACATCGTCATGCGATTTAACACCAATATTCACATCTGTATGTGATTAATACTCATTGTTCACATCGTCATTGTGATCAACGCCCAAAGGGTTTACTAGAGTCAATAATCTAGTTCACATTGCAATGTGATTAACACCCAAAGAGTACTAAGGTGTGATCATGTTTTGCTCGTGAGAGAAGCTTAGTCAACGGGTCTGTCACATTCAGAGCCGTATGTATTTTGCAAATTTCTATGTCAACAATGCTCTGCACAGAGCTACTCTAGCTAATTGCTCCCACTTTCAATATGTATCCAGATTGAGACTTAGAGTCATCTGGATTAGTGTCAAAACTTGCATCGACGTAACTCTTTACGACGAACCTTTTTGTCACCTCCATAATCGAGAAACATATCCTTATTCCACTAAGGATAATTTTGACCGCAGTCCAGTGATCTACTCCTAGATCACTATTGTACTCCCTTGCTAAACACAGTGTAGGGTATACAATAGATCTGGTACACAGTATGGCATACTTTATAGAACATATGGTTGAGGCATAGGGAATGACATTCATTCTCTTTCTATCTTCTGCCATGGTCAGGCTTTGAGTCTTACTCAATTTCACACCTTGTAACACAGGCAAGAACTCTTTCTTTGACTGTTCCATTTTGAACTACTTCAAAATCTTGTCAAGGTATGTACTCATTGAAAATTTTATCAAGCGTCTTGATCTATCTCTATAGATCTTGATGCTCAATGTGTAAGCAGCTTCATCGAGGTCTTTCTTTGAAAAACTTCTTTCAAACACTCCTTTATGCTTTGCAGAATAATTCTACATTATTTCCGATCAACAATATGTCATTCACATATACTTATCAGAATTGCTATAGTGCTCCCACTCACTTTCTTTTAAATACAGGCTTCACCGCAAGTCTGTATAAAACTATATGCTTTGATCAACTTATCAAAGCGTATATTTCAACTCTGAGATGCTTGCACCAGTCCATAGATGGATCGCTGGAGCTTGCATATTTTGTTAACACCTTTAGGATCGACAAAACCTTCTAGTTGCATCATATACAACTCTTCTTTAATAAATCCATTAAGGAATGCAGTTTTGTTTATCCATTTGCCGAATTTCATAAAATGTGGAAATTGCTAACATGATTCGGACAGACTTAAGCATAGATACGAGTGAGAAACTCTCATCGTAGTCAACACCTTGAACTTGTCGAAAACCTTTTGCGACAATTCTAGCTTTGTAGATAGTAACACTACTATCAGCGTCTGTCTTCCTCTTGAAGATCCATTTATTTTCTATGGCTTGCCGATCATCGGCCAAGTCAACCAAAGTCCACACTTTGTTCTCATACATGGATCCTATCTCAGATTTCATGGCCTCAAGCCATTTCACGGAATCTGGGCTCATCATCGCTTCCTCATAGTTCATTGGTTTGTCATGTTCCAGTAACATGACCTCCAGAACAGGATTACCGTACCACTCTGGTGCGGATCTCACTCTGTTTTACCTACGAGGTTCGGTAGTAACTTGATCTGAAGTTACATGATCATCATCATTAGCTTCCTCACTAATTGGTGTAGTAGTCACAGGAACAGATTTCTGTGATGAACTACTTTCCAATAAGGGAGCAGGTACAGTTACCTCATCAAGTTCTACTTTCCTCCCACTCACTTCTTTCGAGAGAAACTCCTTCTCTAGAAAGGATCCATTCTTGGCAACAAATGTCTTGCCTTTCGGATCTGTGATAGAAGGTGTACCCAACATTTTGGGTATCCTATGAAGACGCACTTTTCCTATTTGGGTTCAAGCTTATCATGTTGAAACTTTTTCACATAAGCATCGCAACCCAAACTTTAAGAAACGACAACTTTGGTTTCTTGCTAAACCATAATTCATATGGTGTCGTCTCAACGGATTTTATATGGTGCCCTTTTTAATATGAATGCAGCTGTCTCTAATGCATAACCCCAAAAATGATAGTGGTAGATCGGTAAGAGACATCATAGATCGCACCATATCTAATAAAGTACAGTTACGATGTTCGTACACACCATTACACTGTGGTGTTCCAGGTGGCATGAGTAGTGAAACTATTTCACATTGTTTTAACTGAAGGCCAAACTCGTAACTCAAATATTTTACCTCTGCGGTCATATCGTAGAAACTTTTATTTTCTTGTTACGATGATTCTCCACTTCACTCTGAAATTCTTTGAACTTTTCAAACGTTTCAGACTTATGTTTCATCAAGTAGATATACCCATATCTGCTCAAATCATCTGTGAAGGTCAGAAAATAACGATACCCGCCACGAGCCTTAATACTCATTGGTCTGCATACATCAGTATGTATTATTTCCAACAAGTTTGTTGCTCGTTCCATTGTTCCGAAGAACGGAGTTTTAGTCATCTCGCCCAAAGGCATGGTTCGCAAGCATCAAATGATTCATAACCAAGTGATTCCGAAAATCCATCTTTATGGAGTTTCTTCATGCGCTTTACACCGATATGACTCAAACGGCAGTGCCACAAATAAGTTGCATTATCATTATTAACTTTGCATCTTTTGGCTTCAATATTATGAATATGTGTATTACTACGATCGAGATCCAACAAACCATTTTCATTGGTGTGTATGACCATAGAAGGTTTTATTCATGTAAACAGAACAACAATTGTTCTCTAATCTTAAATGAATAACCGTATTGCAATAAACATGGTCAAATCATATTCATGCTCAACGCAAACACCAAATAACACTTATTTAGGTTTAACACTAATCCCAAAAGTATAGGGAGTGTGCGATGATGATCATATAATTCTTGGAACCACTTCCAACCCACATCGTCACTTCACCCTCAACTAGTTTATGTTTATTCTGTACCTCCTGTTTTGAGTTTACTAATCTTAGCAACCGAACAAGTATCAAATACCCAGGGGTTACTATAAACACTAGTAAGGTACACATCAATATCCTGTATATCAAATATACCCTTGTTCACTTTGCATCCTTCTTATCCACCAAATATTCAGGGCATCTCCGCTTCCAGTGACCATTTTCTTTGCATTGTAAGCACTCAGTTTCAGGCTTTGGTCCAGCTTTGGGCTTCTTCGCGGGAGTGACAACTTGCTTGCCATTCTACTTGAAGTTCCCTTTCTTTCCCTTTGCCCTTTTCTTGAAACTAGTGATCTTGCCTACCATCAACACTTGATGTTTTTCTTGATTTCTACCTTCGTCAATTTCAGCATTACGAAGAGCTTGGGAATCGTTTCCGTTATCCCTTGCATATCATAGTTCATCACGAAGTTCTACTAACTTGGTGATGGTGACTAGAGAATTCTGTCAATCACTCTTTTATCTGGAAGATTAACTCCCACTTGATTCAAGCGATTGTAGTACCCAGACAATCTAAGCACATGCTCACTAGTTGAGCGATTCTCCTCTATCTTTTAGCTATAGAACTTGTTAGAGACTTCATATCTCTCAACTCGGGTATGTGCTTGAAATATTAACTTCAACTCCTGGAACATCTCATATGGTCCATGAAGTTCAAAACGTCTTTGAATTCCCGATTCTAAGCCGTTAAGCATGGTGCACTAAACTATCAAGTAGTCATCATATTGAGCTAGCCAAACGTTCATAACGTCTGCATCTGCTCCTGCAATAGGTCTGTCACCTAGCGGTGCATTAAGGACATAATTCTTCTGTGCAGCAATGAGGATAAACCTCAGATTACGGATCCAATCCGCATGATTGCTACTAACTTCTTTCAACACAATTTTCTCTAGGAACATATCAAAATAAACATATGAAAGCAACAACGCGAGCTATAGATCTACAACATAATTTGCAAAATACTACCAGGACTAAGTTCATGATAAACTTAAGTTCAATTAATCATATTACTTAAGAACTCCCACTTAGATAGACATCTCTCTAGTCATCTAAGTGATCACGTGATCCAAATCAACTAAACCATAACCAATCATCACGTGAGATGGAGTAGTTTTCAATGGTGAACATCACTATGTTGATCATATCTACTATATGATTCACGCTCGACCTTTCGGTCTCCGTGTTCCGAGGCCATATCTGCATATGCTAGGCTCGTCAAATTTAACCTGAGTACTCCGCGTGTGCAAAACTGGCTTGCACCCGTTGTAGATGGACGTAGAGCTTATCACACCCGATCATCACATGGTGTCTGTGCACGACGAACTTTGGCAACGGTGCATACTCAGGGAGAACACTTCTTGATAATTAGTGAGAGATCATCTTAAAATGCTACCGTCAATCAAAGCAAAATAAGATGTATAAAAGATAAACATCATATGCAATCAAAATATGTGACATGATATGGCCATGATCATCTTGTGCCTTTGATCTCCATCTCCAAAGTACTGTCATGATCTCTATCGTTACCGGCACGACACCATGATCTTCATCATCTTGATCTATATCAATGTGTCGTCACATGGTCGTCTCGCCAACTATTGCTCTTGCAACTATTGCTATCGCATAGCGATAAAGTAAAGCAATTATTTGGCACTTGCATCTTATGCAACAAAGAGACAACCATAGGGCTTCTGCCAGTTGTCGATAACTTCAACAAAACATGATCATCTCATACAACAACTTATATCTCATCACGTCTTGACCATATCACATCACAACATGCCCTGCAAAAACAAGTTAGACGTCCTCTACTTTGTTGTTGCAAATTTTACGTGGCTGCTACGGGCTTTGCAAGAACCGTTCTTACCTACGCATCAAAACCACAATGATAGTTTGTCAAGTTAGTGCTGTTTTAAACTTCGCAAGGACCGGGCGTAGCCACACTCGGTTCAACTAAAGTTGGAGAAACAGACACCCGCTAGTCACCTGTGTGCAAAGCACGGCGGTAAAACCAGTCTCGCGTAAGCGTACGCGTAATGTCGGTACGGGCCACTTCATCCAACAATACCGCCGAACCAAAGTATGACATGCTGTTAAGCAGTATGACTTGTATCGCCCACAACTCACTTGTGTTCTACTCGTGCATATAACATCAACGCATAAAACCTGGCTCTGATACCATTGTTGGGGAACGTAGTAATTTCAAAAAAAATTCCTACGCATACGCAAGATCATGGTGATGTATAGCAACGAGAGGGGGAGTGTATCCTCATACCCTTGAAGATCGCTAAGCGGAAGCGTTTATCAACGCGGTTGATGTAGTCGTACGTCTTCACGATCCGACCGATCCAAGTACCGAACGCACGGCACCTCCGAGTTCTGCACACATTCAGCTCGATGATGTCCTCGCCTTCTCGATCCAGCAAGACGGGCGAAGTAGTAGATGAGTTCCGGCAGCACGACGGCGTGGTGACGGTGTTGGTGAAGAACAATCTCCGCAGGGCTTCGCCTAAGCACTACGGAAACTATGATGGAGGATAAACTAGAGGGGACGGGGTTGCCGGCACACGGCTTGGTGTTTCTTGATGTGTCTTGGGTGCTAGCCCTGCCCCTCTATTTATATGTTGAGTCCTGGGGTCGAAACTTGGAGCAAAAGCCTCCTCAAAGTCGGTTTTTCCCGAAAGGCAAGAGTCCCACTCGGACTCCAGGACCAAACACCAAAATCCTTGGCGTCTGGCCCAGACGCCATGGGCCTCGGCGTCTGGTCCAGGGCCAGACGCCAGGGTCTCCGGCGTTTGGCCCCCTGGCCTCCGCAAAACTCCTTTTGCACCAACTTATAGCCCTGTGGGCCTGACCCCTTGGCCTAACCATATCATCCAATATATGAATCTTTACCTCCGGACCATTCCGGAGCTCCTCGTCATGTCCGTAATCTCATCCGGGACTCCGAACAACATTCGGTCACCAACATACATAACTCATATAATACTATATCGTCAACGAACGTTTAAGCGTGCGGACCCTACGGGTTCGAGAACTATGTAGACATGACCGAGACATTTCTCTGGTCAATAACCAATAGCGGAACCTGGATGCCCATATTGGCTCCTACATATTCTACGAAGATCTTTATCGGTCAAACCGCATAACAACATACGTTTGTTCCCTTTGTCATCGGTATGTTACTTGCCCGAGATTCGATCGTCGGTATCTCAATACCTAGTTCAATATCGTTACCGGCAAGTCTCTTTACTCGTTATGTAATGCATCATCCCGCAACTAACTCATTAGTCACATTGCTTGCAAGGCTTATAGTGATGTGCATTACCGAGAGGGCCCAGAGATACCTCTCCGACAATCGGAGTGACAAATCCTAATCTCGAAATATGCCAACCCAACATGTACCTTTGGAGACACCTGTAGAGCTCCTTTATAATCACCCAGTTATGTTGTGACGTTTGGTAGCACACAAAGTGTTCCTCCCGTAAACGGGAGTTGCATAATCTCATAGTCATAGGAACATGTATAAGTCATGAAGAAAGCAATAGCAACATACTAAACGATCGGGTGCTAAGCTAATGGAATGGGTCAAGTCAATCACATCATTCTCCTAATGATGTGATCCCGTTAATCAAATGACAACTCATGTCTATGGCTAGGAAACATAACCATCTTTGATCAACAAGCTAGTCAAGTAGAGGCATACTAGTGACACTCTGTTTGTCTATGTATTCACACATGCATCATGTTTCCATTTAATACAATTCTAGCATGAATAATAAACATTTATCATGATATAAGGAAATAAATAATAACTTTATTATTGCCTCTAGGGCATATTTCCTTCACTACCACCTTTTATCCCCTGCTCCATTTCCTCCCGTCGCGGCCGCCGGCGCGAGGAAGAAGACCGTCTCCACATGACCAGACGACGTTCGGGCGAAGCCCCCAAGGAAGAAGGTGGCCACAACAAGAGGCCAGGCTCCTCATCCGCCTCCGGTCAGCCACATTCTCCCCGATCATAGCCACTTGACCGGTCATGCCTACCACATGTTCAATGAAATGTCCTGGAGGTAAAAAAAAATCTTTTTCTTGAAACGCTCCGGCGATCTTTGGTTCAACTTTGAAGCACTTGTTTATGCTTGCCCATTGAACTTTGTAGCCAAAACATGCACTCACCATATAGCAAAATGTTGGAGGACAATGCGGTGGATTTGAGTGCTCCCCTTGACGATTTTGATACGCCTCACGTGGAGGTCGAGGCGGAGGTGGATCAAGCGGATGAAGGTGGTGACGAAGTGGAAGTGATTGAGGAGGCCGAGTATGAAGCTAGGGTGGGGAGGACCGGCAACTACACGGAGACGGGGATGTGTGCTTGATACAAGCATTGTAGAGTGTGTCACTTGACGTGGTGATCGGCAAGGTTCAAACCTTTGGGAATTATTGGCAAAGGATCGAGGACAAGTATCACCAGATCTTGTCGTTCCCCTCCGATCGGTCTTTGTATTCACTCAAAGGCCGCTTGGACGTGATCAAGAAAACTTGTGGCCATTGGAGTGTGTGCTTCGAGCAAGTGTGGAATGCACCCTCAATTGGCGTCACTATTGATGATTATGTGAGTGTTTCTTCATTTTGTTGACTTTGGCCGAGTTGATTAAAGTTTGAGGTGATATTTGCCTCAATGTCCATGTGTAGGATCGCATCGCCAGTGAATATTTCAAGCAAACCGCGGGTTTCAAGGGCCGATCGTTCACTCTTCATCCTTGTTGGTGCTTGTTCAAGGATAGTGAGAAGTGGAGGGTGAGGGACAAGGAAGCGCCCCCAAAGAAAGTTTCCATTGTAAAATTGGAAGATGAGGATGATGATAGTGATGACACGCCAAGAGGAGGAAGAAGTAAGGGCAAATGATAGAGGAAACAAGGAGAAAGCGAGAACCCGACGATGGGAAAGTCATGGGCCTCGACGGCGGCTTCGTGGCCCACATCATCTTCACCGCGTCCCTCCGCACGTCCTCGCCCCACCTCCGCTCTTTCTTCCGTGGCCAGCTCCTCGGCGATGGAGGAGATCGTCATCTCCTCCAGCGACGAGGAGTACCAACCGCCGCAGCAGTAGTCGGCGGCGCAGCAGCAGCCACTGACACATGGTGCGGTCTACGCGTGATCGACGAGGAGTACGAGCAGCAGATGGAGGTCATGCTCCGTTTGTCCGTACTCAACATCAACGGCCTGGCGGCGCCACCGAAAGAGGCTCCTCCATGTCAAGCTGAAGCCCGCGTCCCCACCCCACTCTCCCGGCGCAATAGTGACATCCAAATTGGACGCCACGTCAAGGAGGATCCCCTCTCGCTGCTTCCCCTACACGTCAAGGAGGAGTGGCTCTCGGCGCTGCCCCATCGCATGAAGAAGGAGCGACACCCTCCGCTGCCACGTCGCGTCAAGGAGGAGCGGCGATCGCCGCCGCCCCATGCGATCGCGGTGAAGGCGCACGATTGCACTACCTCGACAATGGCAACAGCTCGTCATTCTAGAGCACCCTAACAGCGACGAGGTACGCTGACAGGGAGCGGCGACGGTAGGACCTGTGCAACGCGGCACGCCGGTCGGAGTTCCTGGACTCCGACGTCCTGCCGCCGCACATCGCGATGGACCCGGAGCTGGTGGACGCTTGGGCCCTGGACTGCTCCAAGACAATGGCGGAGACGAGCAAGAGTCGACTCCGTTGAGGCGGCGATGAGATGGCCAAGTATTGCGAGTAGTTGTCTGTCAGCGAGACTGCCGCCACCGCCACCTCCTCCAAGGCCCACCGCCCTCTCCCCCGCCTGCGTCGTCGGTGGTTGCGGCCACACCGTGCAAGGCGCAGGAGGAAGCTGAGAGGATCATGTGCGAGCGGCAGGCGACTGCCGGGAAGCCCTGCCGCGACGCCGCGCCCTTCCGCCGCCCCAAGCCCTAGCCTGACAAATCCAACAACAACTCTGGCGACGATGATAGAGGAGCAGCCAGGCAGGCCGACATGGCCTACGAGGTCACCGTCAAGTATACGGTACTATAAGGTTGTATTTTTTAAAGGTTTTTAGTTCACCGTACGTAATATCGTCTGGTTTTATGTAAAAATCATGCAAGTGTGAATGAATATCATCCGATTTGTTTGAGTCTGAATCAAATTTGTTCATTTTCGTTGAATTTCATTTGAAATATATCCAAATATATGCGGCTAGCTTTGGATGGTCGGCTCCTGCATCCGTGTCCGCGGACTTGTCGGATGCGGGAGGAAATTTGAGGGTCAGTGTTGAAGATGTGAAATGTAGTCCCATTCCTTTTGTTTACCATTTTTAATTTTCTTGTTGACATCATGTCCTGTTCTAACTGGAACAACACAGGGTATTCGAAGCAATCGGATTTGCTGGCATGGATTTATATTTTGATTGGGGTCTTTATATTGGAGCGAACATTAAATCTTTGGTACAAAAGTTTCGTCGTGAACATAACCAGTTGCCTATGAGACAATGGTCGAAGAAACGAATACAAAATGTCATGTCAGTTCTAATAGTTATCGCTCTGTCCGTGCGAGCTGTCCTAGTGGCGGCCCTCGCTGTTACTGGACCATGGGTTTGCATGAGTGTGTCGGGTCGTGCAAGAAAGCAAGACCATGGCATCGCGGACGGGGAGGCATTTAAAGCAAATATGAAGCGGGCGCTGAACTTATTCTACTACGCAGCATTTGCTCACAGCGCCATATCCGTATCGTGGCTGCTGACTCAAGCGGGGGCTAATGAGTTGATCGAGTTTATTGTCAGCTACCAACATGGTTTCAGCCCCAAGGTAATTCGTGCATATTTGCACAAAACTAAAGACATGTGTCTAAAGAACAAAACGTCTGCAACAAGCTGGAATTTGATCACATATGGTACCAGAAGAATATGTGGCTGGAGGGAGGGTACTAACTATGCTGATTGATAAGGATGTAACATTACAGGTAAGACGGCTGCTGATCAGGTCACCCAGACAAAGAACACAGAAACTGGTCGGCACCCTTGCTTGGAGAAGCCCAGCCGACCAAGAGATGAGATGGCTTGCAGCAAAGATTGTGGAGCATCTAGCTGCCGACCTCAACCTTGCTCACTTTCCAGGAACATTGGAATGTATATCCTCCCTCTTCGATCAAGATACCCTCCTATTGGCATTTGTACATCTGCAAGGAACTATGGACCAGGTTTTGCCAGCCTTGAGAATTCTAGAGAACCTGGCTCACAACAGGCATAACTGCACATTGGTATACAACACCAAGGATCTTCTTTTAAAAATAGTAGCGCCCGTCAGCTGCAACAAATTAATAGAGGATGTCAAGAACAACGCTGCATGGACCAAGGTAGTAGACGGATCACTGAAAGTGGTGAGCCGGCTCATGGGTTCTTCAGGCACCGGCCAAGACATGTGCAAGCTAATTGCAGATGATGATGATGCGGTCAAAAACTTGGAGGCCGTTCTAGACATGGATATGAAGAGCAATGATGGTATCATAGAGCTACAGATGAGAGCTATAGATGTTCTTACACAATTAGTCTTGCGTCATCCAGCATGTACTTCTGCAGAAGAACTTATCAAGAGGGCACTGCACATCTTCCTTACTGCAGATTGGATGGAAGATTATCTGAAAGATGAGAGAAGGAAGATCGAGCACCAGACTACAAGTCATGTGCAAAACAAGATGAAAGAAGCCAAGGAAACTGCAAGCCGGCTTAAAGAACAGGCTGGTGCAACATTGGCCATGCTGTCCATTGATTCAGAGGCTATCAAGAGCTTCACAGGATGTAATGATGATGTCAATAATCTTACTGAATTACTTGACACCGACATCAAGACCATCAACTGCAAAATAAGTGCAACAGATACTGTGGAAATAGAGATCAGCATTGAATGTCGTGTTAGCGCAGCACTCATCTTGAAGAATTTGAACAACTATGTCAAGGAACCAACTTTACGGAAGGTATGCCTGAACACACCTATTACAAGCCACAAATTTTTGGCAACAAACTTTTGAGAAAAATAAATGTACATGCAAGGATGGGGGCTTGAGTTTAGGCTTTATCATTTATGCATCTTGAGTAATTCTCAGAACAATGTGGACATGCATTTTAATGTAACATGAACTAATACAAAATTTTATGCAAAAATATGATCATGTTTGTCATGTACAACAAAGATAGATATAGTTGATGTTACTGTTACATTGTTAAAATAAAGTGGAACACTGTCATTTTTGCATGAGTTTTTCTAGGTGCTCAAGTTACAACATGATACACATGAAGAAAAAAATTAGAATGTTTTAAATAGGTAATTAGGTAAGCCTAAACTCAAGTATCCACTCTTGTGTTTACAAAATCCATCTCACTTAACTTTGTTGAGATGAAAATTATTTGTATGTATATCATTGCAGGTACTTAGACAATTGCTTCCTGTACAACAAGACGAGCAGAGCCACAACAAGCACAGGAGGCTGCAAGCAGCGCTGTTATCACTCATCACAGTGATTCGTGCAAACACCAATCTTAATCTTGCACCGATCTTAATTTCGCAGAAGCCGGCGGATACCCTGGAAGACTTAGTGGTGAGGCTCAAAAGGATGTCGGAGAACTTGCACGTCACCCCTGCGTGTCTTGCGATACAGAAGCTTACTTGCCAGATGGTTACAGAATTCATGAAGCATGATCGAAATGTCAGAGTGATCGACCAGCACAATATCGTTGGCACATTACTGAAGGCTTCAGAGATGATGGTGGGCCTTGAGAACAGCATGCTTTTCTCTGGAGTCGATCCTGACTGCTATGGGGTTCCTCTAAGGCCTTTCTCTTCTGTTCTCGCTAAAAATGCCGAAGATCTTTTGACACAGAGGAAACAAGCACTTGGCATCAACAATGTGCCTGCCGGTACACCAGTACCATGATTGTTGCATCATGGAGTATCTCAGTATGTTAAAAAATATTGAAACAGGAATTTCATTCTTCGTGTGTTATATGATTGCTGTTTTTTTCGTTTCTGTCCTTTGTGGATTTCTGAGACATTTGTAATAATGTAATGTGTGCACCTTCTGATCTAGAGACCGGGAGTGTAATCCTTTCATTATCTAAAAACTTGAGATCGGCCCATTATGATTTCAATCCATCTTCACCGTCATGGCAAGATCTAAGTCTTGCTCTAAAATATGCATATCAACGTTGCGCCTGATGGTATACAAGTTCAGCTTGGAGCAGCCAAAAAATGTCTGGCTGAATGGCTATGCAATTCTGAGTTTCTGACTCATGTGCCACTTCTTCTATTCATACTTGTATAATTTGTGACTTCCCAATGTTAGACATATTAACTGACAGAATTCATTTTTTGACACTAAACTTCAGCTCACTTGCTTTATTTTTTACTATTCGATTTGTTCTTTTAGCAAGAGATCTATTTTTTCATTATGCAGTTTATCTTGTTGTCCATGTAACTGCATCTGTATGGAGTCAGGGTCGCACTGAGCAGAAGTTAGATATACGCATCATACTAACATAGCGCAAATCCCATGTGCATGTTCAGGTACCACTTGAAATAACTGAGCTTTTTATCCCTGTGGACAGTACACCTGAGTGCTTTGCGCTAGGACGGCGTTCCATATGAAAAAAATGCCTCTCTTCCTCTGCTTCCGATACCCTGCCAGAAGACTGGTGAAGCTTAAGAAGGTTGTGCAGGACATGTACGCCACCCCTGCGTGCCTAATGATACAGAAGCTTACCTGTGTGAGATGGTTACAGGATTTCTGCAGCATGATGGAAACGTCAAAGTGATCGACAGGCACAAGATCATTGGCGCGTTACTGGAGGCTTCAAAGGTGATGGACGGACTTGAGAGCAGCATGCTTTTCACTGGTGCTGATCGTGATTGCCACGGGGTTCCTCTGAAGCCTCTCTCTTCTCTTCTCGCTAAAAATGCCAAAGATGTTTTGGCACAGAGGAAACAGGCTCAACATTGCGCCTGGCAGTGCACCAGTACAATGATTGCTGCATTACGGGTTATCTTATAGTATGACAAAAAAAATTATACTGAAACGGGTATTGAATTCTTGGTGGGTTGTATGTTTGCTGTTTTTTTTTCCTTTTATTTCTTTTCTGGATTTGTAATATTAACTGGCATTAATATTGTGCCTGAATATTGTGCGCATGAATATTGTGCCTGCCGGTGTACCAATTTCAGCTTCAAGCTGTCAATTAATGTCCTGCTGAATGTTTATGCAGTTCTCACTCGCATTCAGCTACTTCTACTGAAATTGCCTAAATTTGTTTGCTACTATCCGTTGTCAATGTTGACATATAAACTGGCAGAACTCATCTACTGACAGTAAATCTCAGCATATAGCAGCTTAAGTTGTAACTATCCGATGTTTTTCCTTCAGAAGTCAGGTGACACTTAGAACAAAACTGAACTTTCTGGACACTACGCTTCGACGCCACATCAACCTAACAGATATGTCAGGCAGAGGAGGGGGCAGAGAAAAGAGAGGCGCCAGGTCCAAGAAGGTATGGAAAAGGCATTAGAGGTTTGATTCGCTCAAGGTTTTGAACAACAGCCGATCGCTGCAGCGCATAAATAAGTGCAGACGAGTAAAAATCACTGTCAATCAGTCAATCAAGTTGGGGTTTGGATGCGACCCTGAGTGACGAACTGCAAACTGCACAGAGCAGATTCAGAGTGGATTGATGGAGCTTACAGGCAGTCCGCATGCCGGCTCGAGCAAGCTGCTGCTGCTTCCCTATGCGCAGTCGCGGTCCTCACCGGCCGGGGCGCGCGGGCACTGACTGGCGCGCCGCTCGCCGCCGTCCGCCAATGCGCGGCGAGGGCGGGCACGAGAACCCCCGCCACTTTGTATATTTTTTTTCGGGCTTGCTAAAAATCAGACGACTGAGATTTAACCAAGTCTCAGTCGGCCATGCAACATTTTGTCCCAACGTTTGCAACTTATTTTTTCTACAGTTGCAGCATCCGTCTTGTTGGTTGTTGCATGTTGTCCCTCGTCGATTGTAGCACAACGTCTCACCGGTTGTAGCATCCGTCATTGACAATTGTAGCATTTTAGTCACACCGGTTGCAGCATCAATCGTCATTGCTTGCAAAGCTGTCGCAACATTTTCCAACATTGGTTGTAGCATCTAGCATTGTCGCTTGCAGCAAAAAAACCACGATGACGTCACTCGACTGAGACTTCGTTAAGTCTCAGTCGACTGAGTTCTAGACAGACCCATTTTTTTTAGCCAACCCCCGCCACTTTGTAGTCGCCACCGCTTTGAGAATCCTCCTTTCCTTTGAAGGCTTTGAGAATCGTCTCCTCGGCTTCTTCACGGCCTGTTGAGAGAACTTCACGGCCTAGTTAGAAAAAGGTGTCATGCGAACAGTTTGGGCCGGCCATTTGCGAGGCTGGACGGCAGTATTTCCGTTTTTATTTTTTCTATTTTTTTCTATTTTTACACTATATTAAAAGAATTCGGTATTACAAAAATTTCTAAAATTTCAAAAAATGTTAATATTCGAAAAAAGTTCCTGGATTAAAAAATGTTCATGATTTCAAAGGAATAAACATTTTTTGAATTTGAATAAAAAACATTATTTTGATGAAAAACATGTATAAGCATTTTTTATAATAATGAACATTTTTTGTGTTTGATGAAATTTCTTGAATTCAATGAACATTTTTTAAACCAGATGAACAAAATTTGTATTGAAACAAATTTGAATTTTATGAAGATTTGATCAAATTGAACGAATTTCAAATTTGCTGAACATTTTTTTTAATTCAAGGAACAATTTTCATTTTTCGTGAACAATTTAAAAATCTGATGAACAAAAAATTGAATTCAATGATTGGAGAACAAAGAAATCTCGCAAAATTGAAAAGGAAATTCCTGAAAAAAGAGAAAAGGTAAATGATAAAAAGACTAAAGAAAAAAGAAAACAAAAAAGAAAAAGAAAAATAAAGAAAAACAAAAACAAAAGGAAAAGAAGGAAAATGGGTCAGCCCATACGAATCACGAGAGGTGGGTGAACGCAGTCGCTCACGGGTGACCTGCGCACCGTATGGAATTTCCTATGCATGCAGGGCATCTCAGTGAACTTCACACTCGATCCTTCGCTAGCGAACTGGCCCAGTCAACAGTCAACCTGTCAATGAAACCATTCAACAAATGAATTCAGCAAAGGAAACACCTAGCGGGTCGAACAAGCGAGGGAAAGACCAAGTAACTCAAGGGGCTGGAACAAGCTAGGGTGAAGCGTGTGACCGCTGGGAGCTCCAGTCAGCGCGAGAACTATACCTCTCTTACGCTCGTCGTGAAGGGGTTTTCCTCTTTCTATAGCTACTGGGTCAGCCCATTTGTCCGGTTTTTCCCAGTTTGGTTAGCTGAAACGCTCGCTCGATGTTCGCTCACTCATTTCTTCTAGGTTTTTTCTTTTTTCTTTCTTTTTTCTTTCTTTTATTGTTTCTTCACTAGTTTTTCATTTTTTGTTTTTCTTTGGTTTTTATCACTTTTTTGTTTCTTTTCTGTATTCACTAGTTTTATTTTTCATCTTTGCGTTTCTTCATCTTTCTTTGTTTCGTTCTCGGTTTTCAGTATATTTTTTACTTTCTTTTTTCTCTTTTGCCTTAGTTTATTTTTTGTCTTTCATCCGTATTTTTTTCTCTATTTGTTTTTCGTTTTCATCAATATTCTTCATTTTCTTTGTTTCTTTCTCAATTTTCAGTATTTTTACATTCCCTTGTATTGTTTTTGGTTGTGTTTTTATTTTATTTTCTATTTTGTTTCCTTTGTTGCATTTACTTTGGTTTTTCTAGTTTACTTTGTTTCTCTCTTTGGCTTCTATCGGTTTTTTCTTTCTTCTTTTTTATAAAACAGAGATATTTTTAATAACATTTAGCCTTTTAGTGTAACACAGGAAACCTTTTATATATACGCGTTGAACACTTTTTCAGAATACATGATTAACGTTTCTCAAACATATTGTTTTGATGTCGAATTTTTTCATAGACATTCTACATTTTTTGTATATATTAGGAATATATATTTATACATAGTTGATTACATTTATCAATTATTAATGTAAAGTAATTTCTATAATGAAATATTTAGTATATTTTGAAATACAAGTGAAAGTTACAGAAACAAAAGTAGAAAGGTGAAAAGAAGAAGGAAAAAAAAGGCACTAGGGGCCTGTGGCCTCTACTGGCAGGGCCCATTCCGGATGGCTGCTTGTACCAAGTCTTCCATACGTGTCGTTTATAAGCAAGGTATAGAGGTTACCTTTTAGCGTTTGAAGCGCCAATTATAGGAGTACATGCCAAAATTTACGAGCCCTTTATATACTATAAAAAGGAATTGCGACACCAGGAGACCCCAAATATGTGTTTCTTATTCCGGCCATGAACCGCATGCGTGTACTTCCTGGGAGCTCGTACGATATGTATTGGCTTGAAAATCCTATATATATATGAAGAGGTACAAACTTTATGTAAACTTCCCAAAAATTAAAGGGATAATTAGATTTATGCCCTAGTGATGTCCCACTCGGTTGTTTTAGCTCTAATTTCCAAAAATTATCGGTTCTGTTCGTAGCTTCGCTCCTCTTATGCTTTTGCCTTTTGACCGTTTGATCGTCAGTATGAAAACTTCATAACTAATTCATACTAAATCAGAAAAATGCAAATAAGATACCAAAATATTTAAAAAACATCACCGATATGTCTGTGTCATTTGCATTGATGAAAAAAGTATTGAAAAGTGCCCATCCGAGTTTTAGCTCTTAAGATACCACTATGAATAGTAAAATGTAAAAAAAAAAATCAAAAAATCAGAAAAAATGGTGGCAAAATATAACAAATATTTTAAGTACTTGCCAAGTTTCATTAGGGAACAACATTCATGGAAGTCGTGGCAAAAAAACTATTTTGGAGTGTTGATTGTTTTTTGCCACGACATCCACGAATGTCATTCTTTGCCCTTTTTATAATTTTTTGAATTTGTTTAGATTTTACTATTCATGGTGGTGCCATAAGAGCTATGTGTCACGTATCGCACGCGCAACTATATTCTGAAACGTGTTTGATCTCTCTCCGGTCGCAGACGTTTCCTATCATTTTTGACGGTTTTCTTACACCACCGTTTGCGATTAATGCATTACACACAGTTTGGTCGAAGGATCTCTGATTGTACTGTCACGTTTGGACCATCCTGCAGTAGTGCGTGGTTCCTCGGGCGAATGCAAATTTTACACGTGGAAAATCATCATTTGTCTGGGCTGTTAACGAGTTATTGGATCCAAACCGGAATCCGGTAGCTTAACGGCGGCACGTTACGTTGGAAGCCAAGTGTTGGTTACCTTTGACGAAAAGAATTCCATGACGCGTCATTTATCGTCATGGAAGTGGGCACTTCCGTGATGATAATTTGAGTATTGTCATGGAACACTTTTACGACAGCACAGATATGACTATCTTGATTTCGTCATAAAATCGTCATAGATGTACATGCATGATAGAAAACGTGACCTACTATGACAAAGACGTATCATCACGGAAATATTTTTTTGTTGTGATACAAAGTGCATGATGATCTACCTTGAGATCGTATGAAGGAATGAACTTAACTTCTACATCTAAAACCTCTCGACTTGTATAGGCACCAGGGGTATCTAGGGTTACAAGCATGTGAGCTACATTAAGGGGTAAACATGCCGGTCTTTTGAATATGTATTGAAGTATACACCAAGTCTTCTGAGGATTCCATGTTGAGTATGCCGAGGGTTAGGGAAACTACTACCTCTTGAGCTTGCGTTGGTTTTCCCTTGAAGAGGAAAGGGTGATGCAGCAAAGTAGCATAAGTATTTCCCTCAATTTTGGGAACCAAGGTATTAATCCAGTAGGAGTCAACACACAAGTCACCGAACACCTGCACAAACAATCAACAACTTGCACCCAATGTGATAAAGGGGTTGTCAATCCCTTCACGGTCACTTGCGAAAGTGAGATCTGATAGAGATAGATAAACGGTAAAGTAAATATTTTTGCTATTTTTTGGTTTATAGATTGGAAAGTAAAAGATTGCAAAATAGTAGATCGGAAACTAGCAAGATGTAAACGAGATTCAATATTATGGAAAACTAACCCGGAGGCTATAGGTTTCACTAGTGGCTTCTCTCAAGATAGCAAATATTACGGTGGGTGAACAAATTACTGCCGAGCACTTGATAGAAAAGCGCACAGTTATGATGACATCTAAGACAATGATCATGAACATAGGCATCACGTCCATGTCAAGTAGACCGACTCCTGCCTGCATCTACTATTATTACTCCACACATCAACCGCTACCCAGCATACATCTACAGTATTAAGTTCATAAAAAACGGTGTAACTCATTAAAAAAGATGACATGATGTAGAGATATTAACTTAAGCAGTATGATGAAAACCCCATCTTTTTATGCTTGATGGCAACAATAAAATACGTGCCTTGTTGTCCCTACTGTCACTGGAAAAGGACACCGCAAGATTGAACCCAAAGTTGAGCACTTCTCCCATTGCAAGAAAGATCAGTCTAGTAGGACAAACTAAACCGATAATTCAAAGAGACTTGCAAAGATTCAAATCATCCATATAAGAATTCAGAGAACAACCAAATAATATTCATAGATAATCTTGATCATAAACCCACAATTCATCGGATCTCGGCAAACACACCACAAAAGAATATTACATCAAATAGATCTCCAAGAACATTAAGGAGAACATGGTATTGAGAATCAAAGAGAGAGAAGAAGCCATCTAGCTAATAACTATGGACCCGTAGATCTGTGGTAAACTACTCACGCTTCATCGGAGAGGTAATGGTGTTGATGTAGAAGCCCTCGTGATCGAATCCCCCTCCGGCAGGATGCCGGAAAAGGTCCCTAGATGGGATCTCACAGGTACAGAAGGTTGCGGCGATGGAAAAGTCGTTTCGTGGCTCTCCTGGATGTTTTCAGGGTATAAGAGTATATATAGGCGAAGGAACTAGGTCAGGGGAGCCACGAGGGGCCCACGAGGGTGGGGGCACGGCCTACACCCCTAGGCGCCCCGCGCCCTCCTGCCTCGTGGCTTCCTCGTTGCATCTCCAACTTCATCTCCAAGTCTTCTGGTTTGCTTATGGTCCAAGAAAAATCATCGCGAAGGTTTCATTCCGTTTGGACTCCGTTTGGTATTCCTTTTCTGCGAAACTCTAAAAGGCAAAAAAACAGAAACTGGCACTGGCCCCTCAGTTAATAGGTTAGTCCCAAAAATAATATAAAATAGCATATAAATGCCTATTAAACATCCAAAACAGATAATATAATAGCATGGAACAATAAAAAATTATAGATACGTTGGAGTCGTATCAAGCATCCTCAAGCTTAATTCCTGCTCGTCCTCGAGTAGGTAAATGATAAAAACAAAAAATTTGATGTGTAATGCTACCTAACATATTTATTCATGTAATTTTCTTTATTGTGGCATGAATGTTTAGATCCACAAGATTCAAAACAAAAGTTTAATATTGACTTAAAAAATAATAATACTTCAAGCATACTAACAAGGCAATTATGTCTTCTCAAAATAACATGGCAAAAGAAAGCTATCCCTAAAAAATCATATAGTTTGGCTATGCTCCATCTCCGTCACACAAAATACTAAAATCATGCACAACCCCGATGACAAGCCAAGCAATTGTTTCATACTTTGATGTTCTCAAACGTTTTAAACTTTCACACAATACATGAGCGTGAGCCATGGACATAGAACTATTGGTGGAATAGAATGATGGTTGTGGAGAAGACAAAAAAAAGGAGATGGTCTTGCAAATAGCAATTTTAATTTTGCAGACATCTTAATTTGTCCACCAGCTTCGGATGCCCTTCTGGAAGATTTTGTGGTGAGGCTCAAGAAGATGGTGGAGAACAACATGTACACCACCCCTGCGAGCCTGGCAATACAGAAGCTCACTTGCAAGATGGTCATAGGATTCCTCCAGCATGATCAAAACGTTGAAGTGATTGACGATCACAGGGGTTTCAGCGCGACCTGACAACTCCAAAATTGGGAAGACGAAGATGACAAGAAGCCAAGAACAAGCAGATTAACGATGGGTTCATGGAGGCTTACCAGGATAGGGTAGGCAGTCCGCACAGCGGCTCGAGCAAGCTGCTGCTGCTGCCGCCCTACCCGCAGTTGTAGTCCGCACCTGACGGGGCGCACGGGCACGCGTGCATCTGCCATCATTTGCAATGCACACCACGCAAATGCATCCGCCTGAGAATCTTCTCACATCCTTGTTCGACGCAGCTGAGAATTCATCAAGGCATTAAAGACAAATCAAGATACACTACTGTAATTTTCTTATACCCCGAGTGTCGGCGTCTTCGCTGAGAGCCAAAACACGGGCACTAGGCAAAGTAAAGAACGCCAAGAGCATCCCTCGGCAAAGGAATTAAATCGGCAAACACATGATAATGCTGACACTATTGCTCGGCAAACAGGCTACACTCGGCAAAGGCACTATTTTCCGAGGGCCATCTGGTCACACTCGGCAAAGTTTTTCCACGTGGCACATTTAGCGGCAACTAACGATCACGGTTGCAACTCTTTGCCGAGAGTGGCTCTCGGCAAAGATTTAGTCCCACCTAGCCTACCGACTAGTAAAAAGACATGTTTAATTAGTTCAGTAGTCCAACCGCTTTGAGCTTTGGTCTTCATTAGCAAGAGTCTGTATAGTCACTATGAATCTTCATGTTCCAGAATGAGAAAATTCATAGCGGCTGTCACGTATTCTAAAAATGGATGCCGGCGTTTTTGAAATTTATGACCCACACCGTTACTGAGAGGAGATATTGAGAGTGGCTCTCGGTAATGATAAGGCTAGCATCAAAGTTTGATCCCACCTCGCCTAGAGACAAGCAACAAAACATGTTTAAATAGTAGGATAGTCCAGATGCAGTAAGCTTCGGTATTCACTACACTCTTGTTAAGGAGATGGACTATCACTTTGAATGTTCACCTCTCTCGAGCAGAGAACATTCAATGTGATAGGCCATCTTCTTAATGGTGGATGTCGGCGTTTTTTATTAATGGTGTCATCACAGGGCCCTGAGCTTGTAAACCACACTGTCTCCAAGTTAGTATCGAGAGGGAACATGTCCGGTTTGTGTAGGAAGTGTTGGTCCTGTTTCTCCGTTGGCCTCGAAACTTCTCATGCTCTAAGAGGGGGCAACCGCATGGCACGTGCCACGGCCTCGCATTTTTCGGGGACGCGTGCAATATTCGAGAAATTTCTTACTCTGGTAGGGTTTCATCGCCGGGAATTGCAGATCAGCAAGGTGGCACATGAAATCATGCCCGGTAGCGGCATGGTAAATCATTTGTGATGTCCTTGTTGAATGCCTAGGCCTTGCAGAGACGAGGGAGGGGCATGCCCTGCCACCGGGTTACCAAAAGTACCTCAGTGTCATTCCTGATGCAACCGTTGAAATCCTCTGAAAATCGTACAATGGTAGGATTGCTCGGGATCTGGCACAGTGTCATCACAGGGCCTCTGTAGGGTGTGGTAAAAGTTTCGACGCGTTTTGAGTAAGCCTCCCTTGTAAACCACACCGTCACCGAGCTAGTATCTGGGTATCAAGAGGGAACGTGTCCGGTTTGTGCAGGAAGTGTTGGTCATATTTCTCCGTTGGCCTCGAAATTTCTCGTGCACTAAGAGGGGGCAACCGCATGGCACATGGCACGGCCTTGCATTTTTTGGGGTTGCGTGCAATATTCGAGAAATTTATTGCTCTGCTAGGGTTTCATCTCCGGGAATTGTAGATCAGCAAGGAGGCACATGAAATCATTCCTGGTAGCGGCATGTGAAATCATTTGTGATGGCCTTGTGGCATGCCTAGGCCTTGAACAGATACGGGAGGGGCCTGCCCTGCCACCGGGTTACCGAAAGTACCTCGGTGTCATTCTTGATGCAACCGTTGAAATCCTTGGAAAATCGTACGATGGTAGGATTGCTCGGGATCTGGCACGGTGTCATCACACGGCCTCTGTAGGGTGTGGTAAAATTTTGGACACGTTTCGAGTAAGCCTCCCCTGAGGCCGGTTGTAAACAGCACCATCTCCGAGCTAATATATGGGTATCGAGAGGGAACGTCTCCGGTTTGTGCAGGAAGTGTTGGTACTGTTTCTCTGTTGGCCTCGAAACTTCTCGTTCTCTAAGAGGGGGCAACTGCATGGCACATGCCACGGCCTCGCATTTTTCAGGGACACGTGCAATATTCGAGAAATTTATTTCTCTGCTAGGGTTTCATTGCCGAGAATTGCAGATCAGCAAGGCGGCACATGAAATCATGCCCGGCAGCGGCATGGGAAATCATTTGTGATGTTGTTGTGGATTCCTAGGCCTTGCACAAATGAGGGAGGGGCATGCCCTGCCACCGGGTTACCGAAAGTACCTAGCTCGGTGTCATTCCTGATGCAACCGTTGAAATCCTCAGAAAATCATACGACGGTAGGATTGCTCGGGATCTGGCACGGTGTCATCTCAGGGCCTCTGTAGGGTGTGGTAAAAGTTTGGACGTGTTTCGAGTAAGCCTCCCCTGAGCCCGCTTGTAAACCGCACAGTCTCCGAGCTAGTATATGTGTATCCAGAGGGAACATGTCCGGTTTGTGCAGGAAGTGTTGGTCCTGTTTCTCCATTAGCCTCGAAACTTCTCATATTCTAAGAGGGGCAACCGCATGGCATGTGCCATGGCCTCACATTTTTCGGGGACGCGTGCATTATTCGAGAAATTTATTGCTCTACTAGGGCTTCATCGCCGAGAATTGCAGATCAGCAAGGCGGCACATGAAATCATGCCCGGTAGTGGCATGGGAAATCATTTGTGATGTCCTTGTGGCATGCCTATGCCTTGCACAGACGAGGGAGGGGCATGTCTTGCCACTGGGTTACCGGAAGTACCTCGGTGTCATTCCTGATGCAACCGTTGAAATCCTCGAAAAAATCATACGATGGTAGGATTGCTCGAGATCTGGCACGGTGTCATCACAGTGCCTCTCTAGGGTGTGGTAAAAGTTTGGACGCGTTTTGAGTAAGCCTCCTCTGAGGCCTCTTGTAAACCGCACCATCTCCAAGCTAGTATCTGGGTATCAAGAGGGAACTGTCCAATTTGTGCAGGTAGTGTTGGTCTTGTTGCTCTGTTGGCCTCAAAACTTCTCGTGCTCTAAGAGGGGGCAACCGCATGAAACGTGCCACGGCCTCACATTTTTCAGGGATGAGCGAAATATTCGAGAAATTTATTGCTCTTCTAGGGTTTCGTCACCAGGAATTACAGATCAGCAATGCGGCACATGAAATCATGTGAGGTAGTGGCATGGGGAATCATTTGTGATCTCCTTGTGGCATGCCTACGCCTTGAGTGGATGAGGGAGGAGTGTCATTTCCGATTGTCGCTCTCGGTATGTTTGCCATTTCCGAGTGTGCTTCATCCTTTGCCGAGCAGTTCTCGCGAAAAAGGTGTAAAACCTAGATCTAGGTCTCGTAACTTTACTGAGAGTGCACCGACAGACGCTCAGTAAAGATCGGCAAACACTTAACCCCCACGCGATCTCTTCTCTGTCTCTCTCTCTCTCACCGGTGCCCCCCGACCCCACCGGTGCCCTCCCCACCAGCGGCCC
>NC_041383.1:790837822-790845670 GCF_002162155.2 Triticum dicoccoides | reverse complement strand
CTCCAACCCCGCCGGCACCACCTCCCCCTCTCGATGAGCTTCATCCCCCCTCCCCGATCTTGTATTTATGCATGAGTGTATGTATCGATGCATGGATTTTATATGGATGCAAGGATTGATGGATGCATGGATTTTTATATGGATCCAAGGATTGATAGATGCATGGATGTATCAATGTATATATGTATGTATTAATGCATGGATTGATGCATGAACTTTTTTTTGTAGTATTTTTTTTGTATTTTTTTCTGTATCAATATATAGATGGATGTATGTATGTATGCATGAATGCATAGAAGTAAAGATGAATGTGGATAATTGTTAATTTTTTTTGTATAGATAATTAATTGTTGATGCATCTAATTATTACTGTTGTTCGTATGGATGCTATATAGAGGAACAAAAAAAACTTTTGACGATGGCGGTCAATCTGGGCGAGTTCTTCTTTTGATATACATTTGTCACGCACGATGGACTCGTCCAGCTTGACCATCACCGAAAGTTGAAATATCCGTGAGATAGTGTCCACCATATATACCATCACCAGTCACCAGAGAGAGTTCCACCATATATACCTGAGAGAGATGAGAGTTGTTCTTGGAGAGAAAATCGTCTTTTGCCGATGGCGGTCAATCAGCGCGAGTTCTTCTTGTGATATACATTTGTCACGCACGATGGACTCGCCCAGCTTGACCATCACCGGAAGTCGAAATATCCGTGAGATAGTGACCACCATATATACCACCACTAGAGAGAGTTCCACCATATATATGTGAGAGATGAGAGTTGTTCTTGAAGAAAGAAAATCGTCTTTTGCCGATGGCGGTCAATCTGCGTGAGTTCGTCCCGTGATATACATTTTTCACGCACGATGGACTCGCCCAGCTCGACCATCACCGAAAGTAGAAATATCCGTAAGATAGTGTCTGTCATGATTAATTTGCTTAGAAGTAATCTTTGATGTTTGATTCTTATGCTAACTTTCATTGTGTGATGAAAGGTGTTAGCACCGATCAATTTTGTGGCTATGGCTTCCTCCAACGACGCATCTTCCATTAGGGTCGACTCCGAGGTCAAGGAGAAGCTCGCCGAGGACCGCTTGTTGGCACTCATTGAGAAGCGCCTGCAGCTAATCCTAATAAAGTATTTTGAGGATCTAGCCAAGAAGAATCCCCTAGCTAAGGAGAAGAAGGCCCCACCACATAAGGAGTGTGACGACTCGATGCCATTGATTCCACCAACGTACACTCCTGACGATGCTTGGTCCTCCACCGTTGGTGATGCCCCAACATGCTCTGACTCCACGATCACTGGTTTCACGGACTACACCTCTGAGTGGTCCACCTAGATAGTTTGGCATTGATTTAGTGATATAGTCATGTAGGTGTTGATATGGACTTCTTAGATTGCCACTTGCGATGCTTTTGATTGTATGAGTGATGAATGCTTACGTGAATTGTGTATGATGTGCTATTTTTAACCTTGCATTATTTCTCTGTCTTTTTTCTCTATCTTTGTAGATGAAGTGGTATGCTATGTCTAGGAGTCTACGATTCATGGCACTAGTAGAAAAAACACCTGATAGTCCCGGTTCGTATGGGCCTTTAGTCCCGGTTCATGAACCGGGACTAATGGGTCGTTACTAATACCTCCACCCATTAGTCCCGGTTCAAACACGAACCGAGACCAATGTGCCTCCACGTGGCCCTGTATGCCGAGCCCAGTCAGGGGGCCTTTGGTCCCAGTTGGTGGCACCAACTGGGACCAAAAGGCAGCCACGCGTCAGCATTCCAGTGGCTGGGGTTTTTGTTTTTGTTTTTGGAAGGAGGGGGGGGGGTTCAGGGTTTTGGAGGGTTAATTTAGGTGTTTCATATATTGTGTTAGCTAGCTAATTAATAGAGAGAAGTGTCCTCTCTTATGTCCGTGCCTGGTCGACGCTACGTACTATATATACATAAGTGATTGAGAGAACCATTGAGTACAGAAGTTTGTCATGCATACCGAGAGAAGTGATCGATCGACCTCTCCTTCTCCGAGAGATTGGTCGAACAACAAGTTTTCGTATATCATGTATCTGATGCTACTGGCTACATACATGTACAATATGTATAAGATCTCTTAATTAAAATCCCCTAGCAATTGAAATCAATTTCCACATGGTATTCTCCGGCTTTATTGATGACGTGGTCAAGAAAGAATCCCGCCAATTCCTCTTGAATTGCTTTCATGCGATCTGGTTCTAGGAGTTCATTCCGCATCTGCCACGTCTAATTTGAAGAAGGGGGTTAATTAATACATATATATGAATGAAACTCAACAGAAATGATGGTGTAATAAAATGAAATTGTGAATATTATTGCTTACGCACTTCATATTGTCTTTGAGAGTAGCCCCGCTTGTTTTTCAAAGTCGCGTTGTGGATGAACTCGCACACGTAGTATCCATAGAAATCATTCCCTTGTTCCTGCCACAAGCACTTTACGAGAAATAGAGGTCAATCAAACTGATAATGAAGCATTATAAATGGCATTGATGGAACTATAGCTATAGAATCAATGGGAGATGCGCGCAACTAGCTAGCCAGTAGTACTTACTTTCGGGTATGTATATCGCAGCTCCTTCGGCAGTCCCGGAGCTTGTGCGGTGAACTGTTTCCAAACCCTGCAAGACAAAGAGAATAATTATTATTACTTGAGATATCAGGAAATGAACAAAAAGTTGCCGATATGGTGCGATAATGATCGATTGAACTTACTTGCTGAGCATTTCAGTCATGTCCGCATAGGATTTGGGATCTTTCCGTCTCGAGTCTAAGACGGTTACTAGTCCACGCTCAAGCTTAATCTCTAGAAGAATATAGTGGTACCTGCGCACGCATGCATAACTCATCAATTACATTACTATAACCTCGCTCGAGTAATAAGGGAAACCGAATATGCACACGACAGTAACACTCACTTGCCTTGTAAGGAAAGAGTATGGTATCTTTGTTTTGATTTTTGATCAACGATTGTAGCACGTTGTCCTCGGCCTCTTTGATGTCCTTTTTAACCAGAAATTCATCTATGATATTTGTGTTAATGAACCCAATATCATAAATTTCTTGTTTTTTGCACTCGACGATCTTCAATCTGCATAATATATTGAGGATATTTAATTATAAATACATGAAATGAAAGAGCCGAGCTATATATAGAGACTTAATGACAGAAATAGTACTTACACACAGTAGCAAAAGACCATTAGTTTATCGAGGGCCTTTTGATTGAGATGGCGGGGTAGCTTCGGGGGAAGCTTCGGCAGGTCGTTTGCTGCGATCTGCTGCTTCTCGTTCCTCTTCTCGTTCCTCTAGCCCCATTACCCTTTCGTGCAGCGCCTGCAGTTGGCCCTGCTCCAGTTTCTTCCTCCTCTCGTGGGTTTTGTAACCCCCTGCGTCCGGAAAACCAACCTTCCACGGAATGGAGCCTGGCGTGCCTCGTGTCCGTCCAGGGTGCTCAGGATTCCTGAGGGCCATTGTGAGCTTGTCCTTCTCCCTGTCTGGTACGAACGCCCCTTTCTGCGCTGCATTGATATACTTCCGAAGGTTCTTGACTGGTATTTCTAGTTGCTCGTCCGTCCAACAGCACATCCCTGATACAGGGTCCAAGGTTCCGCCAGCCCCGAAGAACTAAGTTCGGCAACGGTCTGTCCATCTCATTGTCTCTGGTTCGATCCCTTTTTCAAGCAGATCATTCTCAGCCTTGGACCACTTAGGCCGGGCTTTGAGGTAGCCGCCTGACCCCGTGCGATGGTGAAGCTTCTTCTTTGCAGCATTTTGCTTGTTCGTCACCGACATCTTCTTACTCTTTTCCGATGTCTTGTGGGCCACAAATGCGGGCCAGTGATCATTGATCTTCTCATATTTGCCGATGAATTCTGGTGTCTTTTTTTTCGACAAAATGGTTCAACTCTTTCCTCCACCTCCTGAATAGGGTTGCCATCTTCTTAAGAGCACAAGACTTGATTAATTGCTCTTTAACTGGCTTCTCCGGATCCTCCTCTGGCGGTAGGGTGATATTTGCCTTCAGCTGAGTCCAAAGATCTTCTTTCTGCATATCATTGACATAAGACACCTCAGGGTCGTTGTCGGTGTCAAAACCGGTGGATCTCGGGTAGGGGGTCCCGAACTGTGCGTCTAGGTGGATGGTAACAGGAGACAAGGGACACGATGTTTTTACCCATGTTCGGGCCCTCTCGATGGAGGTAAAACCCTACTCCTGCTTGATTAATATTGATGATATGGGTAGTACAAGAGTAGATCTACCACGAGATCGGAGTGGTTAAACCCTAGAAGCTAGCCTATGGTATGATTGTTGTTCGTCCTACGGACTAAAACTCTCCGGTTTATATAGACACCGGAGAGGGCTAGGGTTACACAGAGTCGGTTACAATGGGAGGAGATCTTCATATCGTATCGCCAAGGTTGCCTTCCACGCCAAGGAAAGTCCCATCCGGACACGGGACGGAGTCTTCAATCTTGCATCTTCATAGTCTGGGAGTCCGGCCAAAGGTCTTAGTCCGGCATTCCGGACACCCCCTAATCCAGGACTCCCTCAGTCGTCCTTAGGCTTATACCATTGCTGGATGCTGATCGGGATCTTGTCCCTAACAAGAACCCCGCACTGAGCAGAAAATGCGTTCTTTGTCCGGATGGGTTCAATCGGTTCGCCATCGGGCGCGATTTCTATGATCTCAAACCTTTCATCCGAGCTCAACTTTTTCTTCGGGCCTCGTCTCCTTACCAAAGTTGTGCTCGATCCGGAGGGCTAGAAATTGAAAGGAAGAAAGACGAGAGTAATTAATATGTGTACATATACCAAAACAATGAATGCATCAATTAACTAGTCATCACGGGCTTCGAATTTCTTCGTCGTCCGCATCCCAACTGTGTTGGCCGTAGTTCGGCTAGGGCTCTCCTGACAAAGAGAGAGACTTTAATGAATTCAGGATATCACCAAAAAGTGAGTGCTGAAAGACGTTCGCGGCGGTGAACTCCATGACCGGAGCCCAATCGGGCTTAATCCGAAGAGGTGCGGGATTTACGGAGTCCGGATCGGAGTCCGGCACCTTGGAGTCACGGGCCTTGCGAGGGACTAGGCTGGTATCCGGCTCTATCACCGTAGAGGTTGCATCTTCCGGGGCAGCGTCCAACCGTCCGTCCCCGACTGGCGCAGTGGGCTCCGAGCTAATGGTCAGAGCGGACACCTGAGCGACGCTCTGGGTGTTGTCCGATGGCAGAGCTAAATCATGCCCATCATGACAGTGCGGCACGCCCGGTCGTGGCTCGAATCTGTCAAAGATCAAGTCCCCACGGATGTCGGCCGTGTAGTTTAAGCTTCCAAACCTGACCTGATGGCCAGGGGCGTAGCTTTCGATCTGCTCCAGATGGCCGAACAAGTTGGCCCGCAGTGCGAAGCCGCCGAATACAAAGATCTGTCCGGGGAAAAAAGTCTCATCCCGGACCGCATCGCGATTGACGAGCGAAGAAGCCATTGGGCCTAATGGCGACGACACAGAGGAACTCTCAATGAAAGCACCAATGTCGGTGTCAAAACCGGCGGATCTCGGGTAGGGGGTCCCGAACTGTGCGTCTAGGCGGATGGTAACAGGAGACAAGGGACACGATGTTTTTACCCAGGTTCGGGCCCTCTCGATGGAGGTAAAACCCTACTCCTGCTTGATTAATATTGATGATATGGGTAGTACAAGAGTAGATCTACCATGAGATCGGAGTGGCTAAACCCTAGAAGCTAGCCTATGGTATGATTGTTGTTCGTCCTACGGACTAAAAATCTCCGGTTTATATAGACACCGGAGAGGGCCAGGGTTACACAGAGTCGGTTACAATGGGAGGAGATCTTCATATCGTATCGCCAAGGTTGCCTTCCACGCCAAGGAAAGTCCCATCCGGACACGGGACGGAGTCTTCAATCTTGTATCTTCATAGTCCGGGAGTCCGGCCAAAGGTCTTAGTCCGGCCATCCGGACACCCCCTAATCCAGGACTCCCTCAGTAGCCCCTGAACCAGGCTTCAAAGACGATGAGTCCGGCGCGCAAGTTGTCTTTGGCATTGCAAGGCGGGTTCCTCCTCCGAATATTTCATAGAAGATGTTGAACACCAGGGTAGTGTCCGGCTCTGCAAAATAAGTTCCACATTCCACCGTAGAGAGAATAATATTTGTGTTAATCGGATCTGCTGACGTATTCTGCGGCGCGACATCATGCCACGGCCAGACTTTTATTCATTTTATTGTTCCACCTCAGCGCGTTTAGCGAGGCGGTTTCCTTGGCACGTCTTGTCAAAGCAGAGATCGTGTGCCCTTAGTCTGGGATTCTCATCAATATGGGTGTGGGTAACCCAACCGCGCCATTAACCACGGCGCTTGGGAGATAAGCGAGTTTTATTAGGCCGGTGGGGGGCTCGTAGTTTTGACTACCCATATAAGGGGATAAGAATCCGCCCTTTCCATTCACGCCTTCTTCCTCCTCTGCTTATCCGTCCCTGCGCGCTCGAGCTCTAACGCCCAAGCCCGCACTGCCCACCTCAACCTTCTCCAACCATGTCTGGAGCGGGAGGTAGATGGATGGCCTCCTCCGTCACGGAGGGGCAAATGAAAAAACTGAGGAAGGCCGGATACTTGTCTAACAACATCGCGCACCGGCTTCCAGATGTGGGGCAACTCATCCCCACCCCCAGGCCCCATGAGAGGGTTGTTTTTCTTCCCCATTTCCTCCGCGGACTGGGTTTTCCTCTTCACCCGTTCGTCCGGGGGCTCATGTTCTACTACGGCCTAGACTTCCACGATCTGGCCCCGAACTTCATCCTCAATATCTCGGCATTTATCGTCGTGTGTGAGGCCTTCTTCCGCATCCAGCCACACTTTGGCCTATGGCTGAAGATATTCAGCGTCAAGCCGAAGGTTGTGAAAGGCCAACAAGCGGAATGCGGAGGTGCCATGGTGGGTAAGATAGCCAATGTCACCTGGCTCGAGGGTGCCTTCGTGGAAACCATCAAAGGGTGGCAATCGGGGTGGTTTTATATCACCGAGCCGCGTGACCCTAAGTGGGCAGCGGCCCCCGAATTTCGATCCGGCATCCCCACCCGGCTCACATCTTGGAAAGAGATGGGCCTGTCGTGGGGCAATTCGGAAGAGGTGACCGGACTCCAAACCCGCGTCCGAGACCTAGTGACTAAGAAGGTCAAGCTTGTCAACGTGGTCCAGGTCATGCTCTTCCGCCGGATCCTCTCGTGTCAACGACGAGACTTCAATTTGTGGGAGTTCGACCCGGCCCATTACCATACTCTATCCCGGCTCTTAGAAACGAAGCACGAGGACGCTTGGAAGGTGCTTTTCAAGAGTTCTGAGGTCTCCCCTCCCGTCACCGAGGATAGCGGATTCTGCGCCAAACGTCAAGCCTCCGAAGTAAGCTTACATTTAGTCCCTTACGGGATACCCGAATTTCATAGTGTGACTTTATGTGGGATCTAAACTCCCGTTCCTTTGACATGACTGGAACAGGACATCCGGACAGTTTGACTGTCCGGCTCCTTTGCCCGAAGGCCCAACAGACGCGCAATTAGAAAAGCTACTGGTTCCGGCACCTCACGTGGTGCCGGAGAAGAAGGCCAAGGAGAAGGCCGCGGGGACCCTAAAGAGTTCCCGGTGCCCGGTGGCGTCGGATTTGCCCGACAACCCCAACGCACCCTCCGCCTCCGAAGACGAGGAGGAGGAAGAAGAAGAAGATGCCTCTCCCCCTCCAACGGGGGGAGGAAAGAAAAGAAAGGCCGCCCCAACTGGGGAAGCCGGA
>NC_041383.1:790821116-790837639 GCF_002162155.2 Triticum dicoccoides | reverse complement strand
AATCCAGGGTCAAGCCCCTGTCAAAATTGTAAGTGTCCGGCTACCCGAATGACTTATTGCACTCCTTTATTATTCGATAGCTTCTAACGCCGAATCTAATCATGCAGTCCGCCCAGAGCTCAGCTTGGCGATTCATCGAGCGGCTCTCTGAATTCGTCGGACGTGAATAGCGCTTCACTTCCGATGGCCTCCTCCCCTCTCCCTACAGACGATGCTGAGGTGGAGTCCCGCAGGGGACAAAACCAGGAGGAGGTGGTCCTAGAGGCACCACAAGGCGACCGTCCGGACTCCAGGCCCAAAGGGGGTAAAGCTCCGGAGGGATCTAAGTCCGGCTCTAGGCCGGACACTGCTCCGGAACCATCAGCGGTTCCAGAGTCCGACAGGCGGCGCCTTCATAAGAAGGGCAAGCCTGCGACTCCGGCGACTTCCGTCCACCCAGAAGCGCCGGACAATTTGCTGGAGGCGCTTAACGGCGCCTCCATCGACGAGGAACACCGCACTGTTATGAGTGCGGTGATTCAGAAGGTTCAGTCCGCCAAGAGCGGGCTGACGGAAGCCTGCACAAGCCTGTTAACGGGCTTTGAGGTATGTGTTCAAAAACATATATAAAAAATATTACCGCATAGATAGTAGCCCCTGATGCTCAGTTCGGTGTTCGGAAAGAAAAGCCGAGCTGAGGATCTAAAAAGATATAAGCAGGAGTTTAATAGAAATATGTCAATATGGGAATGCAGGCTGCGCTGCTGACCTCTGCCGCACTGACTGCGGAGGTCAATGCATTGAAGGAAAGCCTCGAGCAGTCCGAGAGCGAGCTCGGCCGTGCCAAGAAGCAGCTCGAGGATAAAGAGGGTACATAGTACCTCCTGTAAATTTATATAGAAATACTTGGTTGCAAAATAAGAACATGACCAACGTTAATGTTGCAGGAGCCACGACCGAGGTGGCGACCCTGAAAGAGGCGGTCTCCGAGGCCGAAAAGAGTGCGGCCTTGGAGCGCACCGAGCGAGAGAAGCAGGAGGCGCGGGTGGTGGAGGTGCGGCAAGAGCTCCAGGCTCTCGTGGAAAAACACGAGAGTTTGGAGCGTGACTCGAAGACTCGAGAGTCCGAGCTTGCCTTGGCTCTTGAGAGTGCCAAGACCACTAAGGCCGAAGCCCAGAAGGCCCTTCAGGAGATCGAGGCGATGAAGAAGATAGCGGCGGGTAAGGCATTCTTTATGCAAAGCAAAAATATAAAAGTTAATTATCTGCTACTTACCCGAATCCGGAGCTCTGTAGGAGCGTTCGCCGATCTGCCCCGTAGTGTGTCTGATGCCGCCGCATACTACCGAGCCGAAGAGGTGAGCTCGACGGAAAAAGTGTTCTGGTCTCAGTATGCTGAGGCCGAACATCCGGTGCCCCTGAGCGACCAGCTGAAGCAGCTGGTCGAGCTCCACAAGGTGGCCGAACAGGCCATGAAGGGCCTCACAGCTCGGCTGTGGCCTGGAGAAGTCATGCCTGGGAGCTACTTCAGTCTGGTGCGGCGGCTGGTGGACGCGTGTCCATGGATTGAGGTCGTCAAGCGCTCCGTTTGTATTGAAGGTGCCCGTCGGGCCCTTGCCCGTGCTAAGGTGCACTGGGGCAAGCTAGATGCGGAGAGCTGTTGACGGACATGCCACCGCTGGGCAAGGAGTATCGTACGCCCGAGATGTATTATAATGGCGTTCTGAAGGGTGTCCGCCGTATAGCGGATGAGTGCTCCAAAGATGTAATTTTTGAGTAGACTCGCATTTGTTATCCTGTACGCTGAAGCTTTGTTCATATGTGTTAAGCAACGCTTGTTAATTTAAAATATTACCTTCTGTGCGGCCATTTATCAAACATGAGAGATGCAGGTCGTCGGCTTCGACCCCCATGCCACGACTGCTGGGGTGTTCAGGATAAACCTGAGCGCTCTTGTTCCCAATCTTGGGTCCATCTAGGGAGGCGTTCAGCACAACGAATCAGGCCGTCGGACTTATAATGCTTTATCACTCTCACTTAGCCATATAATTCTATAATTTTAAATTTCGGCGAAGCCCCTAGTATTCGGAAGACCTAGTTCGGGGCGCTATCCACGCCTAGGCTGGATAAGTCTGGTTCCTCGCTCGAAGCGGCATAAGTCTTGAAGGACTCGAAGAAACCTCGCGAACAGCGACCGGTCTCTCGCACTATCATGACAGTCAGTTTTAGCTTTCTCTACTGAGGTGTCAACCCAGCTCAACTGGGGCACAATCGCAGTAGTTCTCCCAGCGCTACCTTAGCCAACAATGCGGAACGTAAGGTACCAAAACATGCGAGCCGGGCAAACCCAACTATTGACCAAAGACATGATTCAAAGCCGATGCATATAGTGCTATAAGTTCGGGGTGCCGCACTCGTGGGAGTGTTCGGTCTTCTCACACCATGTTATGGGGTGTTGTAAGCCCCTGGTGTATTGTCCGCACCAAAGTGTATGATTGCAGAATGTCATGACTGAACATATTTGTATATAAAACTAGGTAAGTACAATAATAGGTAAGAGCTATATATTGTTTATTAAAAAAGGGCTGCTGCGAAAGCAGAACGATACAAGAAGTGCGGTAAGCAAGAGATGGGAGTATTTGACATATTCCCCTCTAGGGGCAAGCTGTGGGATTGTAAGTAAAACAGGTATTAAACTCGTTATAGAGGCCACCTGGACTTTTGACGTGGCTTGCTCCCTCCCTGGCAGTTGCATCGTGGCTTCGGCGAGTGTATTGCCGGACAGGCCTTCCGAATAGTTGGGTCCTGAAAGTGTGTAAAAAGGAAAACAGTGAAATAGGGAGCCCCTTAGTGCGGTTGAGCCGCATTCTGGGCATGCCGTTGTTGTGCCCCTCCCCTTATGCCAATGGTATCTCTAAGGCGTAATTATGTACGTGTGGTACCAGTATCACCGTTTGGCGGGGGCTGGGGTTGGGGCCGCACTGCTATGCTTGCTCGGGACGTGCCAGCCGGATTTGTTGTAGGTTACTTCGGTCTCGCTTGACGTTGTCCGGACGTTTGACACCTGGATTGGAGAACTGCCTTGAGAGGCTACTCTGTACTTCCGCCGCCAGGGCCGTCGTGTGCTCCTCCGTTCGGAGAGAGCGTTCGGTGTTTCCGTTTACCGTGATGACTCCGCGAGGTCCTGGCATCTTGAGCTTGATATATGCGTAGTGCGGCACCGCATTGAATTTTGGAAATGCGGTTCGTCCAAGCAGGGCGTGATAGCCGCTGCAAAATGGGAATATGTCAAAGATTAACTCCTCGCTCCAGAAGTTATCCGGGGATCCGAAGACCACTTCGAGTGTAACCGAGCCTGTACAACTGGCCTCTACCCCTGGTATGACACATTTGAAGGTTGTCTTTGTGGGTTTAATCCTTGAAGGATCGATGCCCATTTTTCGCATTGTGTCCTGGTAAAGCAGGTTCAGGCTACTTCCACCGTCCATTAGGACTCTGGTAAGGTGAAATCTGTCGATAATTGGGTCTAGGACCAGTGCGGCAAATCCGCTGTGACGGATGCTGGTGGGATGGTCCCTTCGATCGAAGGTAATCGGGCAGGAGGACCATGAGTTGAACTTTGGGGCGACTGGCTCCAGCGCATAGACGTCCTTGAGAGCACGCTTCCGCTCCCTTTTGGGGGTGTGGATTGCGTATATCATGTTCATCCTCCGAACTTGCGGGGGAAATCCCTTCTGTCCTTTGTTGTTCGGCGGCCGGGGCCCCTCCTCATCATCGCTATGTAGCCCCTTGTCTCTGGTCTCGGCACTTAACTTGCCTGCCTTCTTGAACACCCAACAATCCCTGTTGGTGTGATTGGCTGGCAGTTCGGGGGTGCCGTGTATCTGGCATGAGCGATCGAGTATCCGGTCTAAGCTGGATGGGCCCTGAGGGTTTCTTTTGAATGGCTTCTTCCGCTGACCCGGTTTAGAGCCTCTGAATCCGGCATTGACTGTCGTATCTTCAGTATTGTCACTGTTAATGCGGCGCTTATGCTTGTTGCGACGTGACCTGCCGTTGTTATCCTTGGTATCCGAATTGCTGGGGCTCTTGGTTATGTTATTGCTACGAGCCAGCCAGCTGTCTTCTCCCGCATAGAAGCGGGTCATGAGTGTCGTGAGGGCTGCCATAGATTTCGGCTTTTCCTGTCCTAGGTGCCGGGCAAGCCAATTGTCTCGGATGTTGTGCCTGAAGGCTGCAAGGGCCTCGGCGTCCGGAGAATCTACCATTTGGTTTTTCTTGGTTAGGAACCGTGTCCAGAATTGTCTGGCCGATTCCTCTAGCTGCTGGATTATGTGGCTTAGGTCATCGGCGTCTGGCGGTCGCACATACGTGCCCTGGAAGTTGTCAAGGAATGCAGATTCCAGGTCCTCCCGACAACTAATTGACTCTGCTGGCAGGCTGTTAAGCCAATGTTGAGCTGGTCCTTTAAGCTTGAGCGGGAGGTATTTGATGGCGTGTAGATCATCACCACGGGCCATGTGGATATGAAGGAGATAATCCTCGATCCATACCGCAGGATCTGTTGTGCCATCGTATGATTCGATGTTGACGGGTTTGAAGCCCTCGGGGATTTGATGATCCATTACTTCGTCTGTGAAGCATAGTTGGTGTGCGGCGCCCCTGTACTGGGCTATATCGCGACGCAGCTCGGACGAGCTTGGTCTGTTGTATTCGGCCGGGCCATACTTATTATGTCCGGCGTGACGGCTAGCGTCACGTGAAGCGGGGCGCCCATGGGATCCATAGATCGATCTTGTTTGCCTTGCCTTATTCTCCAAGATGTCTCGCAGGTCTGTTGCGTCTCCCCGTACTCTGGTATGTTTTGAGCGGTGTCGGGGTGCGGCTTGGTTTGAGGGCCTGAAGGCCTCTCTATCGCGGCCATGGGGTGGCCGATCGGGCACATCGTACGCTGGTGATGTAGGTTTAGTTGCTTCCTCCTCAAGTTGGGGTAGCAGCCTGCACTTTGGGTAGCTCTTGGATGGGCGTTCTAGTTTATACTCTTCCGCCGCCAGGACTTCGGTTCATCTGTCGGCTAGAAAGTCTTGGTCAGCTCTAAGCTGCTGCTGTTTCTTCTTGAGGTTGCTTGCCGTGGCTACGAGCCTGCGTTTGAAACGCTCTTGTTCGACAGGATCCTCTGGCACGACGAATTCGTCGTCGTCGAGGCTTGCCTCGTCTTCGGAGGGAGGCATGTAATTGTCGTCCTCATCCTCTTAGTCGGCCGCTCTCTCATGAGGGCTGGCTCCTTCATCCTCCTGCACTGAATCCTGCTGGAGGGGGTTGTCTTCGGCACTGTCCGCGTGTTGTTATCTCCGGTGCCGGAATCGCCGTTTTTGCTTTGGCGGGACTTAGAGCGGCACCGCTGACGTCGGCGCTTGGGTTGCTTCTTGGAGGGATCATCCTCCGTTTTCTCATCGCCATCCCCCGTTTTAGGGGTGTCCATCATGTATATGTCATATGACGAGGTGGCTTTCCAGTTCCCTATAGGTGTTGGTTCTTGATCGTCTCCTTCATCGGCGTCCATGCCGTCAATGTCTTCGGAGTCGAAGTCGAGCATGTCGGTTAAATCGTCGACAGTGGCTATGAAGTGGGTGGTGGGTGGGCTTCAAATTTCTTCGTCGTCCGCATCCCAACTGTGTTGGCCGTAGTTCGGCTAGGGCTCTCCTGACAAAGAGAGAGACTTTAATGAATTCAGGATATCACCAAAAGGTGAGTGCTGAAAGACGTTCGCGGCGGTGAACTCCATGACCGGAGCCCAATCGGGCTTAATCCGACGAGGTGCGGGATTTACGGAGTCCGGATCGGAGTCCGGCACCTTGGAGTCACGGGCCTTGCGAGGGACTAGGCTGGTATCCGGCTCTATCACCGTAGAGGTTGCATCTTCCGGGGCGGCGTCCAACTGTCCGTCCCCGACTGGCGCAGTGGGCTCCGAGCTAATGGTCAGAGCGGACACCTGAGCGACGCTCTGGGTGTTGTCCGATGGCAGAGCTAAATCATGCCCATCGTGACAGTGCGGCGCGCCCGGTCGTGGCTCGAATCCGTTGAAGATCAAGTCCCCACGGATGTCGGCCGTGTAGTTTAAGCTTCCAAACCTGACCTGATGGCCAGGGGCGTAGCTTTCGATCTGCTCCAGATGGCCGAACAAGTTGGCCCGCAGTGCGAAGCCGCCGAATACAAAGATCTGTCCGGGGAAAAAAGTCTCATCCCGGACCGCATCGCGATTGACGAGCGAAGAAGCCATCGGGCCTAAAGGCGACGACACAGAGGAACTCTCAATGAAAGCACCAATGTCGGTGTCAAAACCGGCGGATCTCGGGTAGGGGGTCCCGAACTGTGCGTCTAGGCGGATGGTAACAGGAGACAAGGGACACGATGTTTTTACCCAGGTTCGAGCCCTCTCGATGGAGGTAAAACCCTACTCCTGCTTGATTAATATTGATGATATGGGTAGTACAAGAGTAGATCTACCATGAGATCGGAGTGGCTAAACCCTAGAAGCTAGCCTATGGTATGATTATTGTTCGTCCTACGGACTAAAACTCTCCGGTTTATATAGACACCGGAGAGGGCTAGGGTTACACAGAGTCGGTTACAATGGGAGGAGATCTTCATATCGTATCGCCAAGGTTGCCTTCCACGCCAAGGAAAGTCCCATCCGGACACGGGACGGAGTCTTCAATCTTGCATCTTCATAGTCTGGGAGTCCGGCCAAAGGTCTTAGTCCGGCATTCCGGACACCCCCTAATCCAGGACTCCCTCAGTTGTCCTTAGGCTTATACCATTGCTGGATGCTGATCGGGATCTTGTCCCTAACAAGAACCCCGCACTGAGCAGAAAATGCGTTCTTTGTCCGGATGGGTTCAATCGGTTCACCGTCGGGCGCGATTTCTATGATCTCAAACCTTTCATCCGAGCTCAACTTTTTCTTCGGGCCTCGTCTCCTTACCAAAGTTGTGCTCGATCCGGAGGGCTAGAAATTGAAAGGAAGAAAGACGAGAGTAATTAATATGTGTACATATACCAAAACAATGAATGCATCAATTAACTAGTCATCACGGGCTTAACTAATATATATATATATACCTGGCCGGACTCGGTTCGATCACCGGAGCAGTCAGCACGGTCTCCTTCTTGTACCTCCATTGGGTCATCACCGGAGCCATCATGAACATAGCCCTCTTCTTGTACCGGCATTAATGGGCCGGAGCCATCATGAACATAGCCCTCTTCTTCACCCAGTCCTTCCTCACCAACGACGTCGATGAAACATGACGCAACAACATCAGTTCCTTCTGCGATCATCTCCCCCAACATCGCTTATGTTGCTTCGTCTCGGTAGTGCTCCATAGTTCCTGCAAATATTTACAACATGTCAATTATTATTCAAAAACATGGTACAGATGGATATATATTAGTGGCAAACGTAGAACTAGCTAGCTAATCACAATAAGGAATCATGTTAGTGGCCTCGACGCTACTTCTCTAGTGTTTGGGATCGCCTCGACACAACGCTTCAAGGGTTTGGGGTGGCCTCGACGACAACACTCTTTTAACTTGGTAAATTTGGGTGGCCTCGAGAGTTTTGGTCGAGCGAGAGGGCCGAGGGGGGTGCTGCCGTTGTATAGGTTATCACGGTCGAGAGGGGGTATATATATCGACCGCCCCTCATGTCGAAGTTATCTCGAGGGGGCGGCGAGGGCGAAGGCGAGCAGCCTGACGGCGACAGACCCGATAAAACATAAGAAAACGAAGAAGAGATAAAAAGAGGAGAAGAATAAAGGAATAGAGGAGAAGGTCGAAGAAAAAAAGAGGAAAAAAAAGAAGAGAAGAAGAAAGGAATAGAGGAGAAGAAGAAAAAATAGAATTTTTCTATTTTTTCTTCTTCTCCTCTATTCCTTTCTTCTTCTCCTCTTCCTTTTCTTCTTTTTTGTTCTTCTTATTTATTTCTCCTCTATTCCTTTCTTTCTGCTTCTCCTCTTCTTTTTCTTCTTCTCCCTCGAGAAAGGAAAATAATGAAGGAAAAGGAAGAAAAGAGGAAGAAGGAAGAGAAGGAAGAAGAAGAAGAAAAGGAATAGAGGATAAGAAGAAAAAATAGAATTTTTTTTCTATTTTTTCTTCTTCTCCTCTTCTTTTTCTTCTTTTTTCTTCTTCTTACTTATTTCTCCTCTTCTTTTCCTCTCCTCTTCTTCTCTTTTCTTCCTCTTCTTATTTTCCTTTTTACTCTCATTCTTTTTCTTCTTCTTCTTCCTTCTTCCTTCTTCCTCTTTTCTTCCTTTTGCTTATTTTACTTTTTCATCTACACTAACCTAATTAAAATGCACTAACCTAAAATCGAGATCTACTAACAACCTAAATAAAAAATTAATACATATATGAAAAAACATATATAAACAAAAAAATGATATGAACATTATATTCATACATACATATAGCCACATCCATTCATCATATAGCTATACCACACAAATATATACATTAATTATATATATGAAAAAATGCAATGAACAAAAAAATACACATGTATGTATGAAAAAAAGCACTGAACACAGAGCCTCGACGGCGGCGGCTCACAACGGGGGCGGCCGGCGAGGGCGACGGCGGCGGCGGCGGCGAGGGCGTCGGCGACGACCACGTACGGCGTGCCAGGGCAGGGGCGTGGCCGGCGACGACGACGACGGTGACAGCGACGACGGGCGCGGGTGACGGCGACGACGGGCGCAGGCGACGATGACGGCGTCGGCGGGGGCGGCCGACGGGCGGCGTCGGGGGCACGCAGACGGCATCGGGGCGACGCGCGGACAGCGTCTGGGCGGCGGGCGGCGTCGGGGCAGCGGACGGCGTCAATCTGGGCAGCCTGGCGGCGTCGTCGGGCGGCAACTAGCGATGTGTTCGTCAAATTTTCCTAAGTGCTGTATATATACCAAGGGCATTAGTCGCGGTTCGTGACTCCAACCGGGACCAAAGGCCTCTTTTCAGCAGCCCAACGGGCGGGAAGCGGCGACCTTTGGTCCCGGTTGGTGGCACCAACTGGGACTAATGCCCCCCCCCTTTAGTCCCGGTTGGTGCCACCAACCGGGACCAAAGGGCCCTGTGTTGCCCGCGTCGGGGCCAAAGTTTAGTCCCACCTCGCTAGTTGAGAGGGGCGCGCAGTGGTTTATAAGCCCCACTGCCGCACCCCTCTCAAGCTCCTCTCCACCATAGGCTTGTGGGCCTATATGCTACTGCTCTGCCTGATGGGCCTGCTGGGCCTACTGCGGGCCTGAATCCTGGCCCATGGTAGGGTTTCTAGTCGTATTCAGGCCGTGGGGCCCAGTAGGAGGCATTTTTTTTGTTTTCTTTCTTGCTTTATTTATTTTATTTTGTTTCTACTTACAACAAAATACTTATTGTTGCTATTTTTAATTATTTTCTAGTTTTATTGTTTTGTTTTCTGCATTATTTATTTTCTTTTTTTTGCTTTATTTTTTATTTCTTTTTTCTTTTAGTTCTGGAAAAATTATAAACTTTCTGTTAGTGCCATTAGTTTTCAAATTTGAAAACACTTTTTTTGTTTTTATGTTTTCTTTCTTGCTTTATTTATTTTATTTTGTTTGTACTTACAACAAAATACTTATTGTTGCTATGTTTAATTGTTTTTTTGTTTTGTTTTCTGCATTATTTATTTTCTTTTGTTTTTTGTTGTATTTTTTATTTCTTTTTGCTTTTAGTTTTAGAAAAATTATAAACTTTCTGTTAGTTCCATTAGTTTTCAAATTTGAAAACACTTTTTTTGTTTTTTTGTTTTCTTTCTTGCTTTATTTATTTTATTTTGTTTCTACTTACAACAAAATACTTATTGTTGCTATTTTTAATTATTACGAGGGCCGAACCATAAGACATTAAAGCATTTCAAATTAACTATGAAAAAGTTGAAAGTTGGCATGGTATCATAAATTCACCCACATAGCATGTGCATGTACAAAAGGACAATGGTATCATACTTGTGTGTTACAAAGTTGGCATGGTATCATCATAATAGTTGTGGGAGAAAGTCTTCACTTTTTCTTCGCTTGTGTCATTTGCTTATTGCGCCGTAACCATGGATAATCTTCATCGCTTATCAGGATGCTGGGGTCAGCCTTGACTTTGAAGGGAGAAATTTCATGAAACTTTTCCTAATCTTCAGATATGTCTGTCTTGCCCTCCACTCCCACGATGTCCCTTTTTCCTGAAAGAACTATGTGGCGCTTTGGCTCATCGTATGATGTATTCGCTTCCTTATCTTTTCTTTTTCTCGGTCTGGTAGACATGTCCTTCACATAGATAACCTGTGCCACATCATTGGCTAGGACGAACAGTTCGTCAGTGTACCCAAGATTTTTCAGATCCACTGTTGTCATTCCGTACTATGGGTCTACCTGTACCCCGCCTCCTGACAGATTGACCCATTTGCACTTAAACAAAGGGACCTTAAAATCATGTCCATAGTCAAGTTCCCATATGTCCACTATGTAACCATAATATGTGTCCTTTCCCCTCTCGGTTGTTGCATCAAAGCGGACACCGCTGTTTTGGTTGGTGCTCTTTTGATCTTGGTAAATCGTGTAAAATGTATTCCCATTTATCTCGTAACCTTTCCAAATCGTAACAGTCGAAGATGGTCCCCTGGACAACAAGTATAGCTCATCACAAACAGTGTTGTCACCTCTGAGACGTGCTTCCAACCAACTGCTGAAAGTCCTGATGTGTTCACATGTAATCCAGTCGTCGCACTGCTCCTGGTGTTTGGAGCGCAGACTGTTCTTGTGTTCATCGACATACGGGGTCACCAAGGTAGAGTTCTGTAGAACTGTGTAGCGTGCTTGAGACCAAGAATATCCGTCCCTGCATATTATTGAGTCCCTTCCAAGCGTGCCTTTTCCAGTCAGTCTCCCCTCATACCGCGATTGAGGGAGACCTATCTTCTTAAGGCCAGGAATGAAGTCAACACAAAACCTGATGACATCCTCTGTTTGATGGCCCATGGAGATGCTTCCTTCTGGCCTAGCGCGGTTACAGACATATTTCTTTAGGACTCCCATGAACCTCTCAAAGGGGTACATATTGTGTAGAAATACGGGGCCCAGAATGACAATCTCGTCAACTAGATGAACTAGGACGTGCGTCATGATATTGAAGAAGGATGGTGGGAACACCAACTCGAAACTGACAAGACATTGCACCATATCACTCCTTAGCCTTGGTATGATTTCTGGATCGATCACCTTTTGAGATATTGCATTGAGGAATGCACATAGCTTCACAATGGCTAATTGGACGTTTTCCGATAGAAGCCCCCTCAATGCAACCGGAAGCAGTTGCGTCATAATCACGTGGCAGTCATGAGACTTTAGGTTCTGAAACTTTTTCTCTGACATATTTATTATTCCTTTTATATTCGACGAGAAGCCAGTCGGGACCTTCATACTAAGCAGGCATTCAAAGAAGATTTTCTCTTCTTTGGTAAGAGCATAGCTGGCAGGACCTTCATACTGCTTTGGATGAATGCCGTCTTTTTCATGCGAACGTTGCAGGTCCTCCCGTGCCTCAGCTGTATCTTTTGTCTTCCCATACACGCCCAAGAAGCCTAGCAGGTTCACGCAAAAGTTCTTCGTCACGTGCATCACGTCGATCGAAGAGCGGACCTCTAGGTCTTTCCAGTAGGGTAGGTCCCAAAATATAGATTTCTTCTTCCACATGGGTGCATGTCCCCCAGCGTCACTCGGAACAGCTAGTCCACCGGGACCCTTTCCAAAGATTACGTGTAAATCATTGACCATAGCAAGTACGTGATCACCGGTACGCATGGCGGGCTTCCTCCGGTGATCTGCCTCGCCTTTGAAATGCTTGCCTTTCTTTCCACATTGATGGTTGGTCGGAAGAAATCGACGATGGCCCAGGTACACATTCTTCCTGCAGCTTCCCAGGTATATACTATCGGTGTCAAGTAAACAGTGCGTGCATGCGTGGTATCCCTTGTTTGTCTGTCCTGAAAGGTTACTGAGAGCGGGCCAATCGTTGATGGTCACGAATAACAACGCCTTTAGGTGAAATTCCTCCTGTTTGTGCTCATCCCACGTACGTACACCGTTTCCATTCCACAGCTGTAAAAGTTCTTCAACTAATGGCCTTAGGTACACATCAATGTCGTTGCCGGGTTGCTTAGGGCCTTGGATGAGAACTGGCATCATAATGAACTTCCGCTTCATGCACATCCAAGGAGGAAGGTTATACATACATAGAGTCACGGGCCAGGTGCTGTGATTGCTGCTCTGCTCCCCGAAAGGATTAATGCCATCCGCACTTAAAGCAAACCATACGTTCCTTGGGTCACTTGCAAACTCATCCTAGTACTTTCTCTCGATTTTTCTCCACTGTGACCCGTCAGCGGGTGCTCTCAACTTCTCGTCTTTCTTACGGTCCTCACTGTGCCATCGCATCAACTTGGCATGCTCTCCGTTTCTGAACAGATGTTTCAACCGTGGTATTATAGGAGCAAACCACATCACCTTCGCAGGAACCCTCTTCCTGGGGGGCTCGCCGTCAACATCACCAGGGTCATCTCGTCTGATCTTATGCCGTAATGCACCGCATACTGGGCATGCATTCAGATCCTTGTACGCACCGCGGTAGAGGATGCAGTCATTAGGGCATGCATGTATCTTCTGCACCTCCAATCCTAGAGGGCATACGACCTTCTTTGCTGCGTATGTACTGTCGGGCAATTCGTTATCCTTTGGAAGCTTCTTCTTCAATATTTTCAGTAGCTTCTCAAATCCTTTGTCAGGCACATCATTCTCTGCCTTCCACTGCAGCAATTCCAGTACGGTACCGAGCTTTGTGTTGCCATCTTCGCAATTGGGGTACAACCCTTTTTTGTGGTCCTCTAACATGCGATCGAACTTCAGCTTCTCCTTTTGACTTTCGCATTGCGTCCTTGAATCGACAATGACCCGGCGGAGATCATCATCATCGGGCACATCGTCTGGTTCCTCTTGATCTTCAGCAGCTTCGCCTATTGCAGCATCATCGTGCACATCGTCTGGTTCCTCTTGATCTTCAGTAGCATCACCATATTCAGGGGGCACATAGTTGTCATCGTACTTTTCTTCTTCGCCGTCTTCCATCATAACCCCTATTTCTCCATGCCTCGTCCAAACATTATACTGTGGCATGAAACCCTTGTAAAGCAGGTGGGTGTGAAGGATTTTCCAGTCAGAGTAAGACTTCGTATTCCCGCATATAGGGCATGGACAACACATAAAACCATTCTGCTTGTTTGCCTCAGCCACTTTGAGAAATTCATGCACGCCCTTAATGTACTCGGAGGTGTGTCTTGAACCGTACATCCATTGCCGGTTCATCTGCGTGCATTATATATAATTAAGTGTGTCAAAAATCATTACAGAACATCATGAATAGATAATTAAGTGACCAAATTAATATAAGTTCATCATCACATTAAAACCAAAGTACATACATAGTTCTCATCTAACAACATAAAGCTCTGCAGAGCATCTAAATTAATTAAACCATACATTGAAACTATGTAAAACATTTCAATGCGAAAACAAATGCTATCATAATCGCAACCAATGTAACAACTGATTCAACGGCATAATGATACCAAGCCTCGGTATGAATGGCATATTTTCTAATCTTTCTAATCTTCAAGCGCATTGCATCCATCTTGATCTTGTGATCATCCACGACATCCGCAACATGCAACTCCAATATCATCTTCTCCTCCTCAATTTTTCTAATTTTTTCCTTCAAGAAATTGTTTTCTTCTTCAACTAAATTTAACCTCTCGACAATAGGGTCGGTTGGAATTTCCGGTTCAACAACCTCCTAGATAAATAAAATCTATGTCACGTTGGTCGGCATAATTGTCATAAACAATAGATGAAACAATAGTTATGAAAAGATAATATATACCACATCCGAATCATAGACAGGACAAGGACCGACGGGGGCGGATACCAAAACCATCACACTATATAAGATGCAATAATAAAAGTAAGAAAATTATACAAGTATCTATATAAACATACAAGTAAGAATTTTTTTTCCTTTCAGAAAGAAGATAAGAACAAGAGGCTCACCACGGTGGTGCCGGCGACGAGATCGGCGTGGGCGATCGACGGGGGTGAAGACGAGGACGGGACGTGATGGACTGCTAAACCTAGACAAATATTGAGGAAAATGGAGCTTGGAGGTCGAGCTTGGAGAGGAGAAAGCTTAAGTAGTGTGCCTCGTACATTCCATCGAACACCTCGTGTGCATAGGAGGTGAGCTAGAGCACCACAAAGCTCTCTCCTCGCCGGTCACGAAAAACAGAGCAGTGAGTGCTCTGCTCGCGGGCGAGGGGTATATATAGGCAATTAATTGGTCCCGGTTCGTGGCTTGAACCGGGACTAAAGGGAAGCCTTTGGTCCCGGTTCAGGCCACCAACCGGGACCAATGGTGGTGGGCCAGGACCAAGCACATTGGTCCCGGTTCGTCCCACCAACCGGGACCAAAAGGTCCAGATGAACCGGGACCAATGGCCCACGTGGCCCGGCCGGCCCCCGGGGCTCACGAACCGGGTCCAATGCCCCCATTGGTCCCGGTTCTGGATTGAACCGGGACTAATGGGCTGACCCGGCCTGGACCATTGCCCCCTTTTCTACTAGTGTGGTCTGAATGCAATGAAACAAGTGATTTACTATGAAGGCAGCTCCCATGACTCGTTCAATAGCAGAGAGAAGGCAGAGTATCATAACAATCAGTATGTGCTTAAGCAGAAGAGAAAATCTGAATTAGTGGGTTCAATGGATGGGTTGACTGGATGTGCAAGCCAGAAACGGCTTATCCGGTTTAGTGGATGGAAGAACTTGATAATTCTTCTTCGGTTCGTGATAATTGTGGTCGCATGTAGAAATGCATTGACCACTTTATTGTTTAGTAAGTAGACATTTGTACTAAAGAGCTACCTTATGATCTCAAAAGAAGTTCGTGTGAACTATTTTATGTAATGGTTATGTGAGTTTAGACATTGAGACTTGAAATGCATGTTTGTGTGTTGTATATATATTTTTGCGGCAGGGGTCTGGGGAAAAGCGGTAAAAAGTTGTCTGGGAACTGATCTTTGCCGAGATCCACTCTCGGCAAAGTGGCATGCGCTGGCGGTTGGCTGTGGCATCTTTGCCGAGAGTCACTGTCGGCAAAGAGATGACGGAACCAGCTGACGTGAGAGTCACTTTATATTGCCGGGTGGTACTGTTTGGCTCTTGGCAAATTCCTGTTTGCCGGAGAGGTATACGCCGGGTGGCTTTGCCGAGTACAACACTCAGCAATGGGTTTTCCGGCGGGTTTGGGCCCTTTGCCGAGTGTCCGTGGCACTCGGCGTATAACTCGATTCCAGTAGTGAGAAACGGATAGGGAGGGGAAAAGGAGGGTAGAAGTAGGGAGAAACAATAGAGACATGATCAGTGGGGCCCACTCAAATTTTACAAATTCTTTCTGAAACTTCGAGTAAACCTTGCATTTTTTTTTGCATTCCTGACAGAAATGTCTCCACTGGCCGCGAACCAAGAGACCATCACACAACAGACAAATAAACTTACAAAAGGATCTCGTCACTCCATGTCTCCAACTAGCTAGCACATCCTAGGCAAGCCCCTGCCGCTCAGTGCCACCTCCTCCTTGTACACCACAATCAGCCTCAGCATCATTGCCGACGATGAATAAGGGGTTCAAAACATGGGCGGCAGCTGCAAGGACAAGTCCTTGCATGCCTCCAGGGCAATTTTCTTGAAGTTCAGGCGCCGGCACAACATCTGTTGCTCCTCCATGGTCAGCGCGGCGTGGGGCTGCATGTACAAGGACACACCACTACATGGGCACTAGCTATTGCTAACTTTCAGTTGTCTGACATTTTCACTTAAAGTTGAAATGACCATGAGACGAGAATAATTGGATACTGATTGAAAAGCTTCGTAATGTGGCTAAGATTTAATAAAAGTGCAGCTATAGTTACTATGATACCAAATCCAGGAATTGGGTACTCACAAAATTCAACAAACTTCTGTAATTTTTTTATTAATGATACTAGTACAGTTAAGCTCAATCATGCTGCAACCTCGGCAACCAAGTACAGTTAAGGGCCGCATGAATGACCAAAATGCCCTGCAACCAGGGCAAAGCATGCAAGAAGAAAATTCTGCTATAAATCACCATAGGTGCTTTTGTGTTTGTGCTTGTGTTTCTGATTGTGTTTGTGTGGATTTCTAAGAGAAACTCCAGCCGCACCCCAACAACCCCCCCCCCTCGGCCAATTTTTAGCGTCGGCGCCCAAAAAACGGCCCAATCGCGCCCCCAGGGTCTCACTTTTCGCCAGTTTGGGCCGAAATAGCAGCCGGCGAACCTGAGCCGAACCCAAGCCCCCGGGAGTCGCCGACCGAAGCAAAAAAGGTGCGTGGGTCCGCTCTGTTGGTGAGAGAAGGT
>NC_041383.1:790802685-790820705 GCF_002162155.2 Triticum dicoccoides | reverse complement strand
TCCCGCCATTCTCCTCCCCCCCCCTCCATCCGGCCGCCATGCCGCCAAAGAAGTACGCCGCCCCTTGTGCCGCTACCGACGCCGACGCCACCCAGCCGAAGAAGTGGAAGCCACGGGTGCTGCCGTCAAGGCCCCCGGGCATGTCAAACGCTGACTGGAAGGCAGAAATTCAGCGTCGGGAGGCTTTCACCAACGACCAGCGGAACAGGCTCAACGCCAAGAAGGCTCGAGATAGGGCGGCGGCGGCGATGTCTACTACGCAACCTTCTTCTCGTAGACGTTGTTGGGTCTCTAAGTGCAGAGGTTTGTAGGACAGTAGCAAATTTCTCTCAAGTGGATGACCTAAGGTTTATCAATCCGTGGGAGGCGTAGGATGAAGATGGTCTCTCTCAAACAACCCTGCAACCAAATAACAAAGAGTCTATTGTGTCCTCAACACACCCAATAGAATGGTAAATTGTATAGGTGCACTAGTTCGGCGAAGAGATGGTGATACAAGTGCAATATGGATGGTAGATAAAGGTTTTTGTAATCTGAAATTATAAAAAAAGCAAGGTAGCAAGTGGTAAAAGTGAGCGAAAACGATATTGCAATGCTTCGAAACACCTAAGGTACATACTTTCTCTAGTGCAAGTTCTCTCAAAAATGATAACATAATTAGATCATATAACAATCCCTCAGCATGCAACAAAGAGTCACTCCAAAGTCACTAATAGCGGAGAACAAACGAAGAGATTATTGTAGGGTACGAAACCACCTCAAAGATATTCTTTCCGATCAATCCATTGGGCTATTCCTATAAGTGTCACAAACAACCCTAGAGTTCGTAGTAAAATAACACCTTAAGCCATTGATACCTCTCCAACTTATCTATAATTTATGAAGCATTCATGCTATTATATTATCTGTTTTGGATGTTTAATGGGCTTTATTATACATTTTTATATTATTTTTTGGGACTAACCTATTAACCGGAGGCCCAACCCATATTGTTGTTTTTGCATATTTCAGTGTTTCGAAGAAAAGAATATCAAACGGAGTCCAAATGGAATGAAACCTTCAGGAGAGTTATTTTTGGAACGAAAGCAATCCAGGAGACTTGGAGTAGACGCCAGGGAAGCTTCGAGGAAGCCACGAGGCAGGGAGACGCGCCCTACCCCCCCTGGGCGCGCCCCCACCCTCGTGGGCCCCTCGTGGCTCCCCTGACTGACTTCTTTCGCCTATATATGTCCATATACACTAAAAACATCCAAGAGCACAATAGATCGGGAGTTCTGCCACCGCAAGCCTCTGTAGCCACCAAAAACCAATCGGGACCCTGTTCCGGCACCCTGCCGGAGGGGGGTCCCTCACCGATGGCCATCTTCATCATCCGGCGCTCTCCATGACGAGGAGGGAGTAGTTCACCCTCGGGGCTGAGGGTATGTACTAGTAGCTATGTGTTTGATCTCTCTCTCTCTCTCTCTCGTGTTCTTGATTTGGCACGATCTTGGTATATCGCAAGCTTTGCTACTATAGTTGGATCTTATGACGTTTCTCCCCCTCTATTCTCTTGTAATGGATTGAGTTTTCCCTTTGAAGTTATCTGATCGGATTGAATCTTTAAGGATTTGAGAACACTTGATGTATGTCTTGCCGTGCTTATCTGTGGTGACAATGAGATATTCACGTGATTCACTTGATGTATGTTTTGGTGATCAACTTGCGGGTTCCGTGACCTTGGGAATCTATGCATAGGGGTTGGCACACGTTTTTGTCTTGACTCTCCAGTAGAAACTTTGGGGCACTCTTTGAAGTACTTTGTGTTGGTTGAATAGATGAATCTGAGTTTGTGTGATGCATATCGTATAATCATGCCCACGGATACTTGAGGTGACAATGGAGTATCTAGGTGACATTAGGGTTCTGGTTGATTTGTGTCTTAAGGTGTTATTCTAGTACGAACTCTATGATAGATCGAACGGAAATAATATCTTCGTGTTATTTTACTACGGACTCTTGAATAGATAGATCAAAAAGGATAACTTTGAGGTGGTTTCGTATCCTACCATAATCTCTTCGTTTGTTCTCCGCTATTAGTGGCTTTGGAGTGACTCTTTGTTGCATGTTAAGGGATTGTTATGTGATCCAACTATGTTATCATTGTTGAGTGAACTTGCACTAGTGAAAGTATGAACCCTAGGCCTTGTTTACTAGCGTTGCAATACCGTTTACGCTCACTTTTACCACTTTTTACCTTGATATTTTTATAATTTCAGATTACAAAAACCTTTATCTACCATCCATGCATATTGCACTTGTATCACCATCTCTTCACCGAACTACTGCACCTATACAATTTACCATTGTATTGGGTGTGTTGGGGACACAAGAGACTCTTTGTTATTTGGTTGCAGGGTTGTTTGAGAGAGACTATCTTCATCCTACGCTTCCCACGGATTGATAAACCTTAGGTCATCCACTTGAGGGAAATTTGCTACTGTCCTACAAACCTCTGCACTTGGAGGCCCAACAACATCTACAAGAAGAAGGTTGTGTAGTAGACATCAAGCTCTTTTCTGGCGCCATTGCTGGGGAGGTTAGTGCTTAAAGGTATATCTTTAGATCTTGCAATCGAATCTTTTTGTTTCTTGTTTTATCACTAGTTTAGTCTATAAAAGAAAACTACAAAAAATGGAATTAAGTTTGTCTCATACGCTCCATCTTTTTAATATCTTTCGTGAGAATGATGGAAAGGAAAATTGTGCTCAAGTGCTAGAAGAAGAAGTCTATAAAATGTTTTGGCACTAAATCTTTGAATGAGGAGCATGATTGCAATGTTGTTAGTATGAATTCCTTGAATACCCATGATGCTAATGATATGCAAAGCCACAAGCTTGGGGACGCTATGTTTGATGAATATGATATTTTTTGTCCCCCATGTTTTGATGAGCAAATTTATTGTGATGATAGCATGCCTCCTATTTATGATGGTTATATTGATGAAAGTGGGTTTGGAAGAGTGTCAACTTTAGGAAGTAATGATCCCACTATTTTGGAGGGTGCTGAATCTTACAATATTTATGAAAGTGGATTTGGAGAGGTCATGACTTTATTTAGAGATGAATCCACTATTTTGGAAGAGGTTTCAATTGATTATGATGAGAACAAACTTGCTACTTATGATGCTTATTGTGATGAAACTTATGCTATAAAAAGTAGTGATGATTATATTTATAAAACTCGTCATGATTATGATTACCCTTTTTCTGAACATTACTCTTTCAATATGGAAACAATTTATAGTATTCGAGTCTCCTATGATACTCCCACTATTCCGAATGAGAATAAACTTGCTTATGTGGAGAGTAATAAAATTTCTATGCAAGTAGATCATGAAAAGAATGCTTTAGGTGCTAGTTATATTGTTGAATTCATTCATGATGCTACTGAAATTATTATGAGGGAGGAATATATGCTTGTAGGAATTGCAATAATATCAAGTTTCCTCTCTATGTGTTGAAAATCTTGAAGCTATGCTTGTTTTGCCTTCCTATGCTAGTTGATTATTGTTCTCATAAGTTGTTTGCTCACAAAATCCCTATGCATAGGGAGCGTGTTAGACTTAAATATGCTAGTCATATTCTTCATGATGCTCTCTTTATGTTTCAATTCTTATCTTTTATGTGAGCATCATTGAAATCATCATGCCTAGCTAGGGGCGTTAAATGATAGCGCTTGTTGAGAGGCAACCCAACTTTATATTTATTCTTTACTTTTTGATCCTGTTTAGTAATAAATAATTCATCTAGCCTCTGGTTAGATGTGGTTTTGTGATTTAATTAGTGTTTGTGCCAAGTAGAACCTTCGGGAAGACTTGGGTGAAAGTTTATGTCATCTTGCTGTAAAAAACAGAAACTTTTGCGGTCACGAGATTAGGCGCCATTTTTTACTGGAGAGTTATTTTAGGTTGATTATTTTTGCAGATGTTTAATAGACAAATTCCTCAGGTCCACCAATTTATTTCATAATTTCTGGAGTTCCAGGAGTATACGTTTGATACAGATTACTACAAACTGTTCTGTTTTTGACAGATTCTGTTTTCATTGTGTTGTTTGCTTATTTTGATGAATGTATGAGTAGTATCGGAGGGTATGAATCATAGATAAGTTGGAATACAGTAGTTTTAACACTAATATAAATAAAGAATGAGCTCATTACAGTACCTTAAAGTGGTGGTTTGTTTTCTTGTACTAACGGAGCTCATGAGATTTTCTGTTGAGTTTTGTGTTGTGAAGTTTTCAAGTTTTGGGTAAAGATTCGGTGGACTATGGAATAAGGAGTGGCAAGAGCCTAACCTTGGGGATTCCCAAGGCACCCCAAGGTAATATTCAGGACAACCAAGAGGCTAAGCTTGGGGACGCCCCAGAAGGCATCCCCTCTTTCGTCTTCGTTCATCGGTAACTTTACTTGGAGCTATATTTTTATTTACCACATGATATGTGTTTTGCTTGGAGCGTCATTTTATTTTGTTAGTATTTGCTTGCTGTTATTTATAATAATGTTTTTGCTCTATATTTTCAATAAAAATGTCAAGGATAGCCTTTACCATGCTTATTTTGCAAGTATACATGTTGCTGTTTCAAAACAGAAAGTTTACCGCTGTTGCAAAAATTCCCTAGAAAAGTCAGAGAATGATATAATATTGATTTTTTTTGCATATTGAGATCTGATAAATATTCTACAGTGTAGTATTTTTCTCATAATTTTTGGAGTTAGGTAAGTATGATGAATCTTGCATTCTTTACAGACTATACTGTTTTGGAAGATTGCTGTTATGGTTGCATTGTTTGCATATGTTTGCTTGTTTAATGATTCTATTTGAGGATAGGAGTATTAAATATGCAGAGACATTTAGTATGCAATGTTGAATAATAATTTTTGTGATTTGTTACAGTAGAAAATGATAAGGTCAAGCATACTAACAAAGCAATCATGTCTTCTCAAAATAACATGGCCAAAGAAAGCTCATCCCTATAAAATCATATAGTTTGGCTATGCTCCATCTTCGTCACACAAAATATTCAAATCATGCACAACCCTGGCTTCAGCCAAGCAATTGTTTCATACTTTAGTATTCTAAAAAAATCAACTTTCACACAATACATGAGTGTGAGCCATGGACATAACACTATAGGTGGAATAGAATGGTGGTTGTGGAGAAGACAAAAAGGAGGAGATAGTCTCACATCAACTAGGCGTATCGACGGGCTATGGAGATGCCCATCAATAGATATCAATGTGAGTGAGTAGGGATTGCCATGCAATAGATGCACTAGAGCTATAAATGTATGAAAGCTCAAAAAGAAACTAATTGGATGTGGATCCAACTTTCTTGCTCATGAAGACCTAGGGCATTTGAGAACGCTCATCGTTGGAATATACAATCCAAGTTCTATAATGAAGAATTCCCACTAGTATATGAAAGTGACAAAACAAGAGACTCTCTATCATGAAGACCGTGGTGCTATTTCGAAGCACAAGTGTGGAAAAAAAGATAGTAACAATGTCCATTCTCTCTTTCTCTCTCTCTCTCTCTCTCTCTCTCTCTCTCTTTTGATTGGCTTCTTTGGCCTCTTTTTTATTGGCTTCTTTTTCCTCTTTGTTTTTATTTCCTCACACAGAACAATGCTCTAATAATGATGATCATCACAGTTCTATTTATTTACAACTCAAGAATTACAACTCGATACTTAGAACAAAATATGACTATATATGAATGGCTCCAGCGGTGTACCGGGATGTGCAATGATTCAAGAGTGACATGTATGACAGAATTATGAATGGTGGCTTTGCCACAAATACGATGTCAACTACATGATCATGCAAAGCAATATGACAATAATGAAGCGTGTCATAATAAACGGAACGGTGGAAGGTTGCATGGAAATATATCTCGGAATGGCCATGGAAATGCCATAATAGGTAGGTATGGTGGCTGTTTTTGGAAGGTAAATGGTGGGTGTATGGTACCGACGAAAGTTGCGCGGCACAAGAGAGGCTAGCAATGGTGGAAGGGTGAGAGTGCGTATAATCCATGGACTCAACATTAGTCATAAAGAACTGACATACTTATTGCAAAAACCTATAACTCATCGAAACCTAGAACTACGTGCATGCTCCTAGGAGAAGGGTTGGTAGGAGTTAACCATCGCACGATCCCGACCTCCACACAAAGGATGACAATCAAATAAATACTTCATGCTCCAAATTTGTTACACAATGGTTCACCATACGTGCAAGCTACGGGACTCACAAACCTCAACACAAGTATTTCTCAAATTCACAATTACTCCACTAGCATGACTTTAATATCAGCATCTTCATATCTCAAAACAATCATAAAGAATCAAACTTCTCATAGTTTTCAATGCACTTTATATGAAAGTTTTTATTATATCCCTCTTGGATGCCTATCATATTAGGACTAAATTTATAATCAAAGAAAATTACCATGCTGTTCTAAAAGACCCTCAAAATAATATAAGTGAAGCATGACAATTCATTAATTTCTTCAAAATAAAACCATTGTCGTGCTCTAAAAGATATAAGTGAAGCACTAGAGCAAACGACAAACTACTCCAAAAGATATAAGTGAAGATCAATGAGTAGTCGAATTATTATGTAACTATGTGAAGACTCTCTAACATTTAAGAATTTCAGATCTTGTCATATTATTCAAACAGCAAGAAAAACAAAATAAAACAAAATAAAACAAAATGATGCTCCAAGCAAAACACATATCATGTGGTGAATAAAAATATAGCTCCAAGTAAGGTTACCGATGAACAAAGACGAAAGAGGGGATGCCATCCAGGGCATCCCCAAGCTTAGGCTCTTGGTTGTCCTTGAATATTACCTTGGGGTGCCATGGGCACCCCTAAGCTTAGGCTCTTGCCACTCCTTATTCCATAGTCCATCAAATCCCTACCCAAACTTGAAAACTTTACAACAAAAAGTCAACAGAAAACTTGTAAGAACCGTTAGTATAAGAAAATAAATCACCACTTTTTGTACTGTTGTGAACTCATTCTAAATTCATATTGGTGTACTATCTACTGTATTCAAACTTCTCTATGGTTCATACCCTCCGATACTACTAATAGATTCATCAAAATAAGCAAACAACACAATGAAAACAGAACCTGTCAAAAACAGAACAGTCTGTAGTAATCTGTAACCCTCGAATACTTCTGTAACTCCAAAAATTTGAAAAAATTAGTTCCATCTGAGAAATTTGTGCACCAATCCATAGCAAAAAGAATCAGGTCAAAAACACGTTTCAATAAGATTCTGGAAATTATTTACTGAGCGCAAAAGTTTCTAGTTTTCAGCAGGATCAACACAACTATCACCACAAGCTATCCTAAAGGCTTTACTTGGCACTTTATTGAAACAAAAACTATAAAACTTGATTGCTACAGTAGCATAATCATGTGAACACACAAAAACAGTAAGGGTAAATATTGGGTTGTCTCCTAACAAGCGTTTTTCTTTAATGCCTTTTTAGCTAGGCATGATGATGACAATGATGCTCACATAAAAGATAAGAATTGAAACACAAAGAGAGCATCATTAAGAATATGACTAGCACATTTAATTCTAACCCACTTCCTATGCATAGGGATTTTGTGAGCAAACAACTTATGGGAACAATAATTAACTAGCATAGGAAGGCAAAACAAGCATAACTTCAAGCTTTTCAACACATGGAGAGGAAACTTGATATTATTGCAATTCCTACAAGCATATATTCCTCCCTCATAATAATTTTCAGTAGCATCATGAATGAATTCAACAATATAACTATCACATAAAGCACTATTTTCATGATGCACAAGCATAGAATTTTTATTACTCTCCACATAAGCAAATTTCTTCTCATGAATAGTAGTGGGAGCAAACTCAACGAAATAAATATCATGTGAGGCATAATCCAATTGAAAATTAAAATCAAGATGACAAGTTTCATGGTTATCATTATTCTTTATAGCATACATGTCATCACAATAATCATCATAAATAGCAACGTTGTTCTCATAATCAATTGGAACCTCTTCCAAAATAGTGGATTCATCACTAAATAAAGTCATGACATCTCCAAATCCACTTTCATAATTATCACAATAACATTCATCACCCTCCAAAATAGTGGGATCATTACTTCCTAAAGTTGACATTCTTCCAAACCCACTTTCATCAATATAATCATCATAAATAGGAGGCATGCTTTCATCATAATATATATTCTCATCAAAACTTGGGGGACTAAACATATCATATTCATCAAGCATAGCATCCCCAAGCTTGTGGCTTTGCATATCATTAGCATCATGGATATTCAAGGAATTCATACTAATAACATTGTAATCATGCTCATCATTCAAAGATTTAGTGCCAAACATTTTAATGCATTCTTCTTCTAACACTTTGGCACAATTTTGCTTTCCATCATTTTCGCGAAAGACATTAAAAAGATGAAGCATATGAGGCACCCTCAATTCCATTTTTTGTAGCTTTCTTTTATAAACTTAACTAGTGACAAAACAAGAAACTAAAAGATTCAATTGCAAGATCCAAAGATATACCTTCAAGCACTAACCTCCCCGGCAAGGGTTCCAGAAAAGAGCTTGATGTCTACTATGCAACCTTCTTCTTGTAGACGTTGTTGGGCCTCCAAGTGCAGAGGTTTGTAGGATAGTTGCAAATTTCCCTCAGGTGAATGACCTAAGGTTTATCAATCCGTGGGAGGCGTAGGATGAAGATGGTCTCTCTCAAACAACCCTGCAACTAAATAAAAAAGAGTCTTTTGTGTCCCCAACACACCCAATACAATGGTAAATTGTATAGGTGCACTATTTCAGCGAAGAGATGGTGATACAAGTCCAATATATATGGTAGATATAGGTTTTTGTAATCTGAAATTATAAAAACAGCAAGGTAACTAGTAGTAAAAGTGAGCAAAGACTGTATTGAAATGCTTCGAAACAAGGCCTAGGGTTCATGCCTTCACGAGTGCAAGTTCTCTCAACAAGAATAACATAATTGGATCACATAACTATCCCTCAACATGCAACAAAGAGTCACTCCAAAGTCACTAATAGCTGAGAACAAACGAAGATATTATTGTAGGGTATGAAACCACCTCAACGTTATTCTTTCTGATCAATCCATTGGGCTATTCCTATAAGTGTCATAAACAGCCCTAGAGTTCGTAGTAAAATAACACCTTAAGACACACATCAACCAAAACCCTAATGTCACCTAGATACTCCAATGTAACCACAAGTATCCGTGGGTATGATTATACGATATGCATCACACAATCTCAGATTCATCTATTCAAACCAACACAAAGAACTTCAAAGAGTGCCCCAAAGTTTCTACCGGAAAGTCAAGATGAAAACGTGTGCCAACCCCTATGCATAGATTCCCAAGGTCACGGAACCCGCAAGTTCATCACCAAAACATACATCAAGTGAATCAATAGAATACCCCATTGTAACCACAGGTATCCCATGCAAGACATACATCAAGTGTTCTCAAATCCTTAAAGACTTAATCCCATAAGATAACTTCAAAGGGAAAACTCAATCCATTACAAGAAGATAGAGGGGGAGAAACATCATATGATCCAACTATAATAGCAAAGCTCGCGGTACATCAAGATCGTGCCAAATCAAGAACACTAGAGATAGATAGATAGATAGATAGATAGATAGAGAGAGATCAAACACATAGCTACTGGTACATACCCTCGGCACCAAGGGTGAACTACTCCCTCTCGTTATGGAGAGCGCCGGGATGATGAAGATGGCCACCGGTGATGATTCCCCCCTCCGGTAGGGTGCCGGCATAGGGTCCCGATTGGTTTTTGGTGGCTATAGAGGTTTGCAGCGGCGGAACTCCCGATCTAGGGTTCTTTCTGGAAGTTTGGGGATTTATAGGGTTCTCATGTCAGGGGGACCCCACGGAGAGTCCATGAGGCAGGGGCGCGCCCTAGGGGGGCCCTCCACCCTCATGGGTCCCACGGGACTCCCCTCCAGTAGCTTTTCGTTCTAGTATTTTTTATATTTTCCAAAAAAAATCTCCGTTGATTTTCAGCGCAATCCGAGAACTTTTATTTCTGCACAAAAACGACACCACGGTAGTTGTGCTGAAAACAGCATTAGTCCGGGTTAGTTCTAACCAGATCATACCAAAAGCATGTAAAAATATTATAAACATGGCATGAATACATCAAAAAAATAGATACGTTGGAGACGTATCAGGCGGCGGCTGTGGCGGGGCAGGCAGATTGCACGACAGAACAAGCAGAGGCATCTCATGCGGGGATGATGAATCCGCCCGGCGGCCACGGCCCGCATGTTCCCTGGAGCCAGCAGAGCGTCGGGTTGCCGGCCGGCTTCTCGTCGGTGACACACCCCCGAGGTTGCGCGCCATCGCCTGACTGTGCCGACGGCGACGCGCACGGTGGGTTCAAACCCAACATTACCATTCCGCATGGCCACCCCGCCCCGCGCACGCCCTCACCTGCGTTCGCCGGCGTCCAGTACCCCACTACACCTACTCGCTGCCGGCTTACGCATCTTCCCCAACACAACCCGTGCGCCATGGCACGCTGCTCTTCTCGAAAGCTTCATCATCGCATCTCGTCACCCCCGATGGGACGGAGGCCGACATGGACGACATCATCACGACCGGCTCGGTCGCCGCTGCGGCCTCCCCCTGGTTCAGCGGCCAAGAAGATGCAATCGACCGCAATAGCAACATGGACGACGGGCTCAACTACGGAGAGAAGCAGCCAGAGGAGGAGGAGACGGGGAGGAGGAGCTGGTGCCTCCTCCGGTCACTACTAGAAAAACCCCTACTAATGGCGCACCTAATATGGCCATTAATGGCGCATCTGTGGTGCGCCATTAATAGCACGCCATTAGTAATTTTTACTAATGGCGCACCACCTGGTGCGCCATTAGTATCTGGTATACTAATGGCGCACCGCAGGTGCGCCATTAGTATAGGCCAGGGTGCGCCATTAGTATGTCTCCCAGGGGCCATGTATACCTAGGTGCTTTGGCATACTAATGGCGCACCACCACTGGATGCGCCATTAGTAACCGCGGCATACTAATGGCGCACTGCCCAGTGATGCGCCATTAGTATGCACTGTCATACTAATGGCGCACTATCATGTGGTGCGCCATTAGTATGAATATTAGGTTTTTTTTATTTTTTATTTTCTATTTTTTGCACAGGTTACAAAATGTATAATTTGACAAAATATAGACAGCACACATCAACAACAGATTCATCGAATACAATAGAAGATTAGTCTTTGAATACAATTCATCATATTAGTCTCCGAATACAATTCATCATATTAGTCTCCGAATTGAAAAGACCGAACAAAGATAGAACATTATATTACAAGTCTCGAGACCGCGAGTAGCGAGTTTGTCTTCACATTACAAGTCGATATCGATCATCTAAACTACCATCACATAGAAGAGAGCTGCGGTCATCACGATGAGCATCATCACGATGAAACTCGTCTTCATCCGGTTCCTCCAACGCTCCCTCCCCTCTCCCGCTAGATAGCAGGCGTATCTAGATTCGGCCTCGGCCCTAGTGGTGTACCCTTTGTAACTGTTACCGCTGAATCGGTGAACCTGTCTCCGACACTCCTCCCAGTCATCGTAGACTCCGGGAACCTTACCCTTGTACACGACATACGTCGGCATCGCTATGCACTAGCCAAACGAAACGTTAGTACCAATTCACAGACAATACATAAGCAATATATAAGTATGCAACAGAACGATCGGAAGAGAAAAGCAAGACATTAATAGCATCGATTACATCTAAGTTGAACGACTCTCGAAACCAAAGAGACATACTACAAGTTCATTAAAGTTTAATTACAACATGAGCCAATCGATGTTTCAGAACTAGACACAGCATCACTGCTTTCGACTCGACTCAAGGGACCGGAGCGTGGATGAAGCCGCCGTCTATCGTGGGAGTCATGAATAACGGTCGTTGTCAGCCTGCATTTGTAGCATTGTGTCGATGTCACTGTTGGACGGTTGATTGTTGAGGTAGAACTGCCCCGAGGTACGAAGGACATCTTGATGGATGATTTCCGCAAACTCCGACTGGATGCGAAAGAATTCTTGTCGGAGGTCCGCGTCCTGGATTGCCGACATGCTCTTTGCCCAATCTTTGAGTTTACTCGGTAGCAGAAGTTGATGATGGTCCCGTACGATCGCCCGCATGTGATGGATGGCGTAGTAGGCACCCTTCTGACCGCCAGGCGGCTGCTTGACGCAGCAGAACGTCGTATTGTGGGAGAACACATGCTTGCCGTACTTACGAATAGGCCTGGTGAAGGTGCCTCCAGATTTGGCGTAGCCGGGGAGAACATCATCAAGAACCTTCTTGACATTTGTGTAGTCTACGTTCGACTGACGGTCCGGGTCGAAATACGTGGCCATGGAATATTTGGGGCTTAGGAGGATGAGCGTGCAACGTGTGTCACTGCAGAAAACACGGAATGTTAAAAGAAAAACGATCGAAATGTAAGAATTCATATGTTACGGGCCGGTTGAGGGGAGGACTTACTCGGGAAAGTAAGGCACGAGGAAGTTATCCTTATCTTGGTTTGCCAGAATGACGCCTTCGAGGTAAGAACTCGCGACTTGCCGGTCCCCAGCGCTGCCCAAGATCTTGGCACGCATGTAGAAGGGGTCGACTATCACGATGTCCGAGGTCTTGTCGCGAATGATCCGCATCTCCATACTCAGCGAAAATAGCCGAACGAAGGTGTAGTGCAGCGGATGAAGGTTCAACATAGCATGGATGTCATCAAAACGCAGGACGATCGTATGCCCGATGGAGTTATCCACAAAGCCCTTGCCCTCTGGCACCTTGGCCGCGAAAACCGGGTATGCCACATCCTTCTCTCTGAGACGCCGCTTCTCCAAAGAAAGAACACTGTCATGCAGACTCCGCATAGCACCGGTTGCAGCATTGAGCATATTTGTCGGTAGCATCGCCCTACCCGCCACATGCACCCTCCTCAAGATATCCTGCGGTGAAGGTAGCCCGTCCTGAGCATGGATCGTACTCGGTGCCGGCTGGCTCGTACCCTTCTTAGTCTTTCTTTTGCGTGCCTTCTTCTTCTCCTGTAATGGGACCGAGTTCTGCTCATAGACCGCCTTCTTGAGTGTGTTGGGGCTGATAATATTTCGCACCTCACCTATCTGAGGCTCGGTGAAGTCGGCAACTGGAGGCGTCTCCTGAGAGCTGAACGCCAGACGGCGCCTATTGCAACTTGGCTTCTCCGCGGTACCAGCTAGATCGCACACGTCTTTTGTTGGGTTTGGTTCTTGAGAAGGATGCCCCATGAAGTCGCCATCGTACCCATGATCGGCAAAGTATCGATCGACGTTGCCAAATGTATCATCGTCGTCGTCGTCGTCGTTTTGATCCTGTGCCATATGCATGTTTGGATCCAGTGGCATAGGGATGTCCGGCACCGTTACGACGGTCTTGCCATGGGGCCGACTTGGCGCCGGCACGACTGGCGGTGTTGTCTTTGGGGTGGTGTCCCCCGCCCCCAAACGAATCTGGCTCTTCGGCCAAAGCAGGGGCCAGCTCAGGCAGGCGCTGAGGGTCATCACGTCTTCATCGTCGGCCCCGACGGGTCGAATCGGAGGTAACAAGTCGTCGCAGCCTGGCAGCACCCGAACCAGTTGAACCTTAAACAAGTTGGGTGGCATCTGGGTACCGTGGAACAAGGGGTTGCCCGGTTGAACGATTTTGCCCTTGGCGACATCGACCAACTCGTTGTTCACGAAGTGGAGGAGAGTGCACGGAACGTCGGCAACGCCCTGCGAAAACATGTAGGGCGTCAGGGATGCCCAGTCAAAGGCAAGGAGATGAAGTCCTCGGCCGAGAGAGGCTTAATTAGTTACCATGATGATGGCGTCGAGCTCGGCTAATGTCGACGCACCGCCAACGGCGGGCGTGCAGTTGACGGAGGGGCCGCTTGCTGAAGAGGTGCCGCCCGGCGTACACCCGGGTGCATTAAGCTCCCGTGCCGGCGTCGGAGACACCAATGCCGCCTCCGCCGGAGGCACCAATGGCCCCGCCATCGCATTATGCGAGTTGCTGGCCGTGAAGCTAGGAATCGGGGGCGGCCCCTGTTGGCCGCCCGCAATCCACGCACTCAACCCCGAGATCAAGGTAGGCACAATGGCGGTGATCGTCGCTCCGAGTCGTTGTTCCACTTGCTCTTGGACAATCTCCGAAATCCGCGCCACCTGTGCCTTGAGTTCTTGAACCTCTCGCACCTGGCTTTCCGAGCTGGTCTTTTTCTCCTTCCGCACACCAGCGGTATAGTATGACCCCCATTTTGTCGACAAGCCTTTGCCGGCCACACGACCAGCTGACGTCGGCTTACTGAGCTTATCCTTGTTCTTCATTACATTCAACGCCCTATTTAGAGTGGTGTCCCAAGGGTTGCTCTTAGTCGACCCCGCGCTACTGCTTTCAGTCGCCTGCGGAAGGAATGTGAACCATTTAGAAATTTGGCTTCATTAATTAGAATGCAACCATATGGAGCTAATTACGCGGGGGTGTATTCCTTACTAGAACAAGCTCAAGCTGCCTGGTCTTCGGATCCGTGGTAAGCTCCTTTGTTTTCGGGTCCTTCTTGTACCGGGCCCTGACAAAGTTCCTGGTCTGCTTGTTACCGCTGTATTTCTCGAAGAGGGGCGGTAGGCCTTGCTCGGCACGGTCCGCCTCCTCCTTGTCCCATATAGGCTCCGCCACTCTGTAACCGCCGGGACCGAGTGTGTGTTCCCCTATGTTCAGCTCCCGCATTTGTTTCCCCCACTCACTTGATTGGGAGCTTGCGGTGCTCGAGCAATTGATCTTGAAGTCGTTGTATTCATCTTCGGTGATCGAAGGATTTTTCTCCTTGATCTTCTGATAACTCTCACCTTTCTCGATCATTTTCTTCACATTGCTTTTCCAAGTAGACAGGGCCTTGCTCATCTTCGTGAGGGCAGCATTGTTCACTTTATTCCCTTTGAGGCTTGTGTTTGCAAATTCAGCGGGGAACTTGTATCGTTCGTGCAGCTTCGTGAAGAGGAGGTGGCGCAAATTCCCTCGGTCAGGATGCCTCATGTTCTCGGTGTTGATCGAGACGGTGCTTCGGAAAATGCACCCGAGCTGAAGCGAGTACCCCTTGACTATTCGTTCGGGCGCCGTTGGATTCCCGTTGGAGTCCACTTCAGTAACTTCCTCCTTGAGGGTGAGGAGCACGATCGGGCGCCGGTCCTTCCGTTGCCTCTTCGGTTGGCTGCCATCTATGCGGGCGCCGCCATCATCAGTGGTGGCATCCTCGGCGGCACCATCAGTGCTGGCATCAGTGTGGTCATCCTCGGCGGCACCATCAGTGGTCTCAGGATCGGTGGGGAAGGCGGCGGCCTCATACAAGTGAGGTTGTTCCTCCATCTCCTGGGACAGCTCCCAGAATGCCTTGCCGCCCGAACCCCCGGCCTCATCGTTGTGGGCCATGTTTCTCTCTAAATAGAAACAAAGTTTGGTCAAAAAGTTGGTTATTGTCAAGGAACAAGATCTCTAAGTTGACCAAATAACCTAATTCTCGAGGAATGTCACCAAAAAGTTGGTTATTGTCAAGGAACAATTGAGAGATGTTTGTGATATTGCCTAGGTGTTTTGGGATAGAACCTGTTAGTGTGTTGTTGCTAAGGTCCAAGTCCACGTTCTCAGGGTAACCTAGTTCTTGAGGGGTGTGTCTAGAAAGTTCACTCTTCTTTTTAGAAGACAAGCGTCTGAAATGGTATTGCCTTTCCTTAATTTGTACTATTTTTTCATTGTGCTGAATACTTATGTGGGTGAGTGTATCTGTAATTACTTTTAACTACACCGCAGAACTAATCCTGAGTGTACCCTGTTATTGCTTTTTCAATCTATAGCTGAAACATATTACACCATAGATGGTGATACTGTGTCTGCATATGAAAATAGCACCACATGCGGTCGATAGTCTTGCGCCCCTAGCAACTATTGAGTTTCTGAAAAACTCAACACTTCTACATTACAATTCTACTGGAATAGCTGCAGTGTTTTGTCAGTCAAGAGCTGGATGATGTTGTTTGCTCTATGGTTTCCTGTATGTAAACTTGCTGTATTTATTCTGTAAAAGGTGTAAAGTTCGCAGACCCAAAGAAATCTGAAGGCAGACCAGCTAACCATGTCAAATTGCTAGAGCAGTGGTTGTACTGACACAGAACATTGCTACACCAGGATAGTGTATCTGTAATTACTTTTTACTACACCAGGATTTGTACTATTTTTTCATTGTGTTGAATACTTATGTGGGTGTGTGAATAAAATACTAAACTAATCCAACCACTAAAGCAAATTAATTTTTATTTCGGTTGAGAATCGGGCACCTTCTAGGTCAAGAAAATTGGGCATGACCTTTGCTAATTTTCTTGACCTAGGAGTTCCCCGTTTCTCAACCGAAACGGAAATTAATCAACGTTTCAGGAGAAAGGGGTTATTTTTTGGCACAAACAGAGATGTTCTAACTATTTTCAGTATCAAGGCATTGCAGTTTGAATCATCTTATCAGTGTCTCTACAAAAATAGCTCAGAATTATGATTCCATTTCCACATTGATCTTTGAGCAATATGGTGCATTGTTTTGCTTCAGGTGATCTGTCCCGGAGCAGCATCCGGACCAAAGCTTTGCAACCTTACAGCGGCGCGTGCACACACGCACGACGAGTTTCAAAGAGCTAAATCATGCTATTAGCTGGGCATATGCAGCAGGAACAACCAAACTTGAAGAAACTCATGCTAAAGAATTTAAAAGCTTCTGCAATACAAAGATGACAATTCACAATTCTTGCTAGTAAATGCATCAGATTTAGAATTCTTGTCAGAAGCACGGATACATGTTTAGAATTCCATTTTACTCAATCTTTGCTACAACTTTCAAGATGCCTTGAAAAAATTTACAAGGACACACTTGTGAAGCTTGTGACCACATTATGGGTACAAACATGTTTACCACAAACTCCACGTAATTCATAGTACTTGAAACTAAAAGCTAGTGGTCGTATCCTGCCAACCAATAAACTCAATCTCTATGTGCCACTTGTCCAACTAGTGCCTGCTACTCTTCTTCTCCTCTAATTATCTCAGATCAGATAACTACTACCAATGGTGATCCGTGTCTGGTATTGTGCGACTCAATCTCCATATTAAAAAATCCAGATCAAATGAAACCAACAGTTCACTCGACAATATCACTTTCACAGTCACGGGTCTCGGGCCGGTCTCTATTTCAGATAGTTAACCATATGCATATTGCTACTTGCCAAAGAAGAAAAACCAAAACAGTGGTGACATCGTCCAGGAGATTGCATTCCAAAGCCAAGGCTTCATTCATCCCTGGTCATGTATGGTCAAATTTTTTTCTATCTTCGACCACTAATTACAAAAACACAATTCAAAGATTTACAGTTAGATTTCTGGTCAAGAGACTTGAACTGGATCGTACCACGTGCTCTCACCAGAGAGAATATTTCCCATTTACTAGTCTTGGAACAGATGAACCTATCATGATTGGATTGGCTAGGACAAACTGCAACTTGGTGGCATTATATACTAAATAATCTGTCAATGCATCGCAAACAATAAAAAAAATTATTTGCAAAGGACATGATTGCTCAAAATAATTGCGAAGCAAATGTACCATGCGAGGCAAAGTCACTAGTTTGCATCAATAATAATGCAACAGCTATAAAACAATTACTAAAAACAAACACGCTCATGACAAGTTGTGCATATACCTATACGGCCTACCTGTAGCTTGTGTGTTAAAAATGCACAGTAAAAAGCACACTGTAGAGGGGGAGAGGGGGAGAGGAGGAGGGGGA
>NC_041383.1:790718307-790802675 GCF_002162155.2 Triticum dicoccoides | reverse complement strand
CTTTCGAACGGCATCATGCTGTGCAGGAACGTCGGCCCGAGTTGGATGATATCCTCCACTATATGGACCAGCAGATGCACCATAACGTCGAAGAATGCGGGCGGGAAGTACATCTCAAGCTCGCATAGTATCACCACGATCTCTTCCTGTAGCCTTCTGAGTTGCCTCACGCCAATCGACTTCCGAGAGATGACGTCGAAGAAGTTGCATAGGCCAAATAGCGTTTCACGGACGTGCGCGTCCATGATCCCACGGATTGCAACTGGAAGTATCTGCGTCATCAGCACGTGACAGTCGTGAGACTTTATCCCGCTGAACTTCTGCTTCGCTGGGTCTAGGTATCTGCTTATCTTCCCCGCGTAACCGTAAGGAAGTTTTACTCCTAGGAGGCAGGTGAAAAACTGCTCGATCTCCTCCTGACTTAGAGTGAAGCATGCGGGAGGGTAGTCATTTCCGGTCTTCTTGGCCTTTTTGCCTTTGCGACGACTTTCTGTGTCCTGCTTCGCCTCATCATCATCATCATCATCATCATCATCATCATCATCATCATCATCATCATCATCATCATCATATATAGCGTGAAGCTCCTGCCTGATGCCCATTGATTTCAAGTCTGCCCTTGCTTTCGGCCCATCTTTGGTCCTCTCTGGCATGTTGAGCAGGGTACCAAGCAGACTCTCGCACACATTCTTCGTGATATGCATGACATCAAGGCTGTGAGGCACACGGTGGATCTTCCAGTACGGCAAGTCCCAGCACGATGTTCCTTGGATCGTTCCCAAATTCTGGGTATTCGAAGTTCAACGCTTGCCACTGGCTCGCATCCTTAGGGTGACTCAGCATCTTGTCTTTTTTATCTATCTCTGGATCATTTGCGACATCTTCTCGCTTCTTCTCCTCCCTATCCGCGTGCCAACGCAGGAGCTTTGCTACCTTAGGGTCCGCGAAATACCGCTGCAGACGAGGAGTGATCGGAAAGTACCACACCACTTTTCGAGGAGCTTTCTTCCTCTTCTTGTATCGAATGACACCGCACACCGGACATATGGTAGACTCCGCGTGCTCGTCTCGATAAATGATGCAATTGTTCATGCACACATGGTATTTCACGTGCGGTAAATCCATAGGACACACGATTTTCTTCGCCTCCTCCAAACTGGTCGGGCACTTGTTCCCCTTGGGAAGACGTTCGTGCCAGAATGACATGTTCTCGTCGAAGCATGCGTCGGTCATTTTGTGTTTTACCTTCATCTCCAGAGCCATGAGCGTTACTTTCAGGCGGGTATCCTCGGGCCTGCATCCTTCATACAATGGAGTAACCGCGTCTAACTCAAGTTGATCCATCTTGGCTTTCTCTCGGGCGGCAGCTCTTGCGTTATCCGTCTGCTTGAGAAGCAGCTCTTGAATATGAGGGTCCTGCACCCAGCCCATCGATGGTCCAGCGTCGTCTGCTCCGCCGGCATCATCATCATGTCCTGCATCTTCTACATGATGACTGTGTACAGCATCATCGTCGTGATCATTTCCTGGGGATTCTTCGTCTTCTCGCCCCCCCGAGCCGCGGTGGTTGTCTTGCTGTCCTTCCTCATTTCTTGCCCAGCCCCCATGGACGACTTCGTAGTCATCTTCATCACCTTGCCACTGATAGCCATCCATGAAACCACGCAAGAGCAGGTGGTCCCGCACCTGCCCGGAATCCGGGTCCGCAATAAGGCTATTCAGCTTGCATCTTCGACACGGACATCTTATCTCCGTCTCGTTCTTTTGAAGCATCTCGGCCTACGCGGACCTCAAAAACCTATTCACGATGCCTTCGGTCATCGTGCGGACCATGGTCGCCTGCGGGGTAGAGCAAAACGATATTTTAGAACCAAGAAAAAATTTGGCATGACTTTCCCTAAAAATAGGACCAAAAAGAATGCTTAATGCCAAAATTCTCACCGAAACGGAAATGAATCAACATTCCGGCAAAATATTGGCAACTATCGCATTTCAAATACCGGTACACCTCCAAACACAAACACATATGCAACACCACAAACATATGCAACACCACGAACATACATAGATCTAGCTAGGCCATAAAAAGTGCATGTGCACATTGTTGTAGGGAGAACAACATAAATATAGCTTCCCCCCTTACTTACCTAGCAAAACAAGGTAACTTAACCACTTAATTTGAATGAATCTATGGTGGAAATGAGGTGAAAAAGAGGAGGCACCCGAGACAAGGAGGAGGCGGTGGAGAGAATGAAGTGGGGAGAAAGTGAGTGTGAGAGGAGAGGCTGTCCAAAATATCTTGTTGCTGCCCACTTACTAATGGCGCACCAGCAACAAATGCGCCATTAGTAATCCAGGTTACTAATGGCGCACCCCCTGGTGGTGCGCCATTAGTAGGTTTGCAAAAAAAAAAATACTAATGGCGCACTCTGCCACGGTGCGCCATTACTAGTTTGAACTAGTAATGGCGCACCGCGTGTGAGTGCGCCATTAGTACTTTTGCAAAAAAAGGAATAAAAACAATAATAAAAAAATAACTTTAGTGGCGCACCTTCTGGCTGGTGCGCCATTACTAGTTACAACTAGTAATGGCGCACCACCAGTGGATGCGCCATTAGTATGTTTGGACAGGCGCACTAGTTCAAAAAAAAAATTGGTACTAATGGCGCACCGTGGGCAGGGTGCGCCATTAGTAGTTTCAACACTAATGGCGCATCAGAAGGTGGTGCGCCATTAGTATATACTAATGGCGCACCACATGTCTGGTGCGCCATTAGTGTCAATTCCATCTATAGCCCTTTTCCTAGTAGTGGGTGAAGAAAGGGAAAAAGAATAGGTGGGCCGCCACCACCGGTGAGTCGCGCGTCAAGTGGGAGTTTAAAGAAGACGAGTGCCTCGCCGAAGCGTGGAAGGTCGTATGCCTTGACCCGACCACCGCTACGAACCAGAACGCCGAGACGTACTGGGAGCGCATCAAGGCGGAGTTCGACGAGCGCAAGCTGGTCGACCCCTACTTCATCGGCGTCCACATGCAGCGCGGCGCGAAGGCCATGTCCAACCATTGGGCGCTCATCCAAACGGCGTGCAACAAATGGCATGGGATCGTCAAGGAGATCGAGCTTGCCCGGAAAGCGGCGCCAACAATGAGAGTCAGTATGCCGCCGGTCCCTCGGTCTTTTTTCGCCGTGTGCATCACCGACCCTTGTTCCTCCTCAGAGCAGATGGTCCGGATGTTTGCCATGTTTCGCCAGGACAACATCTCCGACCAAGATTTCAAGTACCTCCATGTGTTCTCCGGATTGATAAGTGCGAGAAGTAGGCGGAAGTCCGGCGCACCCTCGACAAGGCCAAGGAGACGTACAAGCCGGATGCACCGATGTCGGGAATGGCCGATGGGCGCCCTGAAGGCAACAAACACGCCAAGTCGGCAAAGGACGCCAAGCCGGCCGCCGCGCATCTACAAGAGTCTATTGAACACTGCATCGCCGATGCCAAGACCCGAGCCGCCCAGAGGGAAGAGAAAACCGAGGTGCGGTGGTCGTCGTTGATGACGACCAGCGCCGCCAAGCTTGACCTACTCCGGACCAACGTCGCCCTGCTCCGGAACAACGTCACCGCGAAGAAGAGGAACACCAACCTGGCTTTCCTGATGGGAGGGGAGGACATGTTGACAATGGACGATCAGGTCAAGTCATGGTTCCTGGCGGAGTGTGGCCTCATCCTGAACCAGATGCCTCGACGGCAGCGCCAACTCTCAAGCCGACCCCAACGCCGCCACCAAGCCCTAGCGATGCCTCCACGACGCCCAGCACATAAGCCGCGCCGACACCGACTAGCCTGCGCACGCTGACTCCCGCCAGTCCGACGCCGGAGGACGGCGCCACCGTTTGATGAAGTACACATCCTTTCTTTTGAACGCCGAACTTTCAAGTTTATTGATCGCTGAACTGTGGCATGGTGATCGCCGGACTTGTGGCATTGATCGCCTGACTTGTGGCGTTGATCGCCTTTTTTTGGTAGTGGGGAATTTATGTTTGAATTTAACCGTCCCGGCGTCCCGGGGGCCTACCCCTGGGGGCGTGGCTGGGACCTAGATCGCCCCCAGGGCCTAAAAAGCGCCGGGCGAGGGGGCAAAATAGCGCCGGCCGCTACGCTGGGGGGCCGAACGAGTGGAGTTGCTCTAAGGAAACAACAAATATTGTGCAAAAAAGGATGGACAAATTCCGAATTGCCGTGAGTAATCTCTAAGATAAATGCATCAATTCAGACAGTAAATTTCAGCAGGTTGGGTTGACTTGGTGGCTTCAGAATAGACTTCAAGTATGCATGACGGGATGAAAGGACAAGGTAGGGATAAAGCAGAAAAGTGCAGTGTGGCCTGGTGACAATTTGGACCAAAAACGATATTGTGCCATCCACTACTAGAAGAAGGTCTATAGGTATATGCTTAGTAGTAGCGTGGGGTTCTAACCTCACACTAGCAGCGCGGGCTATGACACCATGCTACAGATGCTTAGCACAAGCGCTGACCCGAACCTCATGCTACTCCTAAGACATCCCTATCTTCTTCCTCCGCTACGCGTTCAACTACCTCTCTCTCACTCTCCTCTCAAACTCTCTCGCTCGCTCTCTCTGTCGCCGCCATTACCCATCGTCGCCTCGAGATATCTACCTCCCTCCTCCTCTAGCCGCCCTCCACCCTCCTCCCTCCTCTCGCCTCCCTCTGTCCATGCACTCCTCCCTCCTTCCTCCTCCTCGTCACCCGCTGTCCTCCTCCATCCCTCTCTCCTCTCTCCCTCCCCCATCCAGGCTTCCTCCCTCTCTCCTCCCTCTCTCATCCGATCCCTCCCTCCCCCATCTATGTTTTTTTTGAATAAAATAGAACATATATTATATGAATAGAATGTAGGTATTTAGGTACAGAAATTTTGGTAATAGAAAATAGCTTATGTATGAATAGAATGTAGGTATGTAGGTATTTAGGTTGTATGAATAGAACGTAGGTATGTAGGTATTTAGGTTATATGAATAGAATGTAGGTATTTTGTAATAGAAAATTTTAGTAAAAAATTGTAATAGAAATTTTTAGTAAGATAATTTAGGTATAGAAATTTTTAGTAATTTTCTTTTTCAATATAGAAATGTATTGGACAATTTAATTATTTTTATGTCATTATCGCTTTGTCGTCAAAGAATGTTATACGAGATTTGATGATCTAAAATTTTAACTCGGTGGAATATGCAGGCTTTATAGTGTCGTGTTTCCCTAGAGTGAAAGTCGTCGGAGCTACCTCTACTTCCTCTACACCCGAGTCGGTGAGCCAAAATTCCACCTCCTCATTCTCTTCTCCTCGGTGTTGAATAAAATAGAACTAGGGTAATTAGTTATGCGCTTCTTGTCGAAATGAAATGTTCGGTTTATAAGATATATTGAAATGCTTTTGTCAATGTTGAACCATTGTATGTGTATGGACATATTTGTATCGCAAGGAAAATCCGAGTGGCCTATGTTTTGCCGGAGTGTTGATTCAGTTCTGTTCCAGTAAATTCCAGGCGCTCGATATGTCCTATTTTAGCAAAGATCATGCTGAATTCTTCCGTGAATTTTAGCATAAGTTGTGCTAGAATATATAGGATATATATAGTGCAGTGGATTTGCCGGAAAGGAACTAAACGACAATTCAGGTTGACTTTAAGTCTATCGGGCTCCATACATGACAGTCAAAAAATCAGTGAGAGAGAGAGCGTCCACCATATATAAGAGAAGAAGATTGCCGACTGTTGTCGTGGGGGTCGCTTCTTCTTCATTCAAAGGTGCTAGACATTTTGATGTAATGCAATTTCGATTGAATGGAGGAGCGACCATCACCGACAATCGCAAATATCAGAGAGGAATAATCCCGACTGTTGTTGTGGGGGTCTCTTCTCATTCATTCCCATGTGCTAGACATTTTGGTGTAATGCACTCCAGAACGAAGGGAGGAGTGACCATCACCGACGGTCGAATATACCAGAGAGGGAGTGCCCATCATATACACCACGTAAGATGAGAGTTTTCAAGGAAAGTCTCGACAGACCGAAAGTCAACCCGTGGTGAATAGTGATGTGTGTGTTGAGTTCCTGGTAATTGTCGTCAATTCATAATCTTTGAAGTTTGAACACAAGAAATGTCTGACAATGATAGGATCCCGGTGTGCGAATACTGCTACGACGACCAGGGTATGTGCGACAGGATGCCTCACCTACAAAATGGTAGGTACTTCACCATGAAGCTGGAAGAGACCTTCGATGTTTGTATGGTACACAACGACGACAAGTATTTCTTCGTAGTTAATCATGACTTGTGATTCGTTGCTTCAACGTGTAATTTCCGGGTTTTGTTTTTCAATTCGAGTAGTACATCCCCTGCCATGCAAGACCTTATATCTTGGAGAAGCTTGATTTCCAAGACTTTGAGAATATGGAGACGAGAAGAGCTTACGTCGGGACTAAACATGGTTATGCTTTTCAAGTTAAGCTCTACAATGCGCTTAATAACTCCTATTTCGGTTGCTCAAATTGGGGAGCTCTCTGCAACTCATATGCATTTGTGGAGAATATATGCCAATAACTTTTGATATTCGTCCCGGAGATGAAGATATTCCAGATAATATCGACATTTGGGTCGATGTGGATATGCCTCCTGTTTTGCAAAATGTGAGTTTGTCAAACTAATTTGTTAAGTAATTATGTTTTTATTTAAAAATATTTGGTGTTCATCACTCCTAAACTTCTTTATTTATAATTGTCAGCTTATTTTTTATCTTTAAAAAATAGTCGGAAAGTTGTGGACATGACGTGACTATGGCTCTGAGTTTAATTGTGAGGAGAAAGGATATCTTGTCTCATCTATAGATGATGTTGAAACTTTTAAGACCAAACAATTTATCAGCCCAAATTATACCGGATACGTGCCACTAGTCCATCAGTTTCTTGATGATAATCTCATTGCCAAAAACTTGGTATGATTTTGTTAATGATGTAACTTCGTTGCATACATTCTTCTTAAGTAAACTACATGCTAACTATATATGTTACTATATTATTCAACAGAATCTCCCGAGCGAGATTTTGCCTCACATGATGCTTATCGATGTACATGGTTTGCTTACGACTGTTTCCGCCGACGGCTTACCAAAGTGCATACTCTATTTCTTTGAAAGATGGAAGGTTCAATATCAAAGATTGGACCAAACTAATGAAGGCGCGCACACAACCGATCAGAGACAACATGCGTGTGCGCAAGTCAGAAGTTGGCCAAAGGTGGACCTCCATTCCCCATTTTGGAGATGGACCAATTTATCTATTTTATACTATTTTACTTAGGAGAGAGGAATATGTCCTAGGTAGTAAACAATTAGCTAGTGTTGATTATGACTATGATGATGATGATTAGTTGTTATTATGATGATGATGAGTTAAGCGCTACAATGTGTTATTATATCATTGGGTGAAAGAACTGCGGATTAGATTCCAGTGGATTGATCCAAAGTGACCAAGTTGGACCCGGTAGCTTAACGGCGACCCCTTACGGTGGAAGCAACGTATCAGTTACCCTTGACGAAAACACTTGCATGACCTAGCCTTTATCATCATAAAAATGGACACTTCTATGATGATAATTTCAGTATTGCCATGGAACACTTCTATGACAGCACATGTATGACTATCTGGATTCTGTAATAAAATCGTAAAAAATGTATATGCATAACAGAAAACGTGACCTACTGTGACAAACACATATTATCATGGAAGTGTTTTTTTTCTTTCAGTGACAGTTTCAGCTTTGTTAGGCTGATCATCCGAGCATTCACGATCCATTTCATCCATGCCGGGTGACCGACAAGGCTAGTTGTTTGCGTGAGCCTCCGCAAGTCCTGTGAAGTTCGTCAGTGAGTCCCTTCATGGATCGAGCAACGGGCTGCCGATACGTCGCCCCATCAGGCCGCAGCGGCGTCGTCCCGTAGTTCTCCCCGCGGCTGCACCAACCCGCGCGTCGATGCTTTGTTGCTCCTTCGGGCCGTAGCTCCATAGCACACGGTCCATATCAATTTATGCCTAGTAATACTCAAGTTGGTGGGGATAAAAGATTCCTTAATTAGTATGAGTTGACACAGAATGACATTGTACCCACTCATAGCATACATTGCCATACGTTGGCTGCCCGAGCTAACAAGAAGCCAAGAGAGGAGCAGGTCCGAAGGGTCACCTACCTACGGAACTTAAATTATGCAGCATATACCAAGGTCAGCTTGGTAAGTACTAACAAAAATTGCAATCAATAAATTATAAAGCATACATTATCATTGAACCCAGCGACAGGGCAACTGCACCCGACCAAACAAGAAAAGTCGTCTCCGGAGTATAGCATCTTATGGTGTCTCGTATATTTAGATTCGAGTCCAGTAGTTTAGTATTGATACTTCTGGTTGCTCACATGTGGGCTCGCGGTTTCCCATGTTATCGATACCGTTACCAGCTCTTCGTTTCCTCCTAAACTATCGTCACCAGCTGGCCAGCCAAACAGTATGTAAGGCCACTCGCGGACGGTTGACTAACAAACCGGAGAGAAGCCAGGCCTCTCCACCAGCATACCACACCAAGGACAAAAAATGGCAACCGAAGTACGGCGGAGGGGCGGAGGATCTGGAGGCCGGAATGAGACGCGCCAGCTCCAGTCTGGCTGGAAAGATGATACTGAGGCATTCTCGCAGGAGCTTCGCAGGCGGCCGGAAGTAAGGATCATAAACAACTATTTGATATTTATGGCGTACATCCGAATTGGCGTGAAAGCCATGGGGGGCATGTCGCTTTTGTTCTGCACCGTGGTCCTGCTTGGTGGCTTCGTCAGCGAGCTGAGCAAGAAAGATTTTACGTATCTGATCGTCCTCACAGTCGTGCAGGCCGCCGGGTTAGTGCTTATTATTCAGCTCTCTCATGTATGTACACATTATTTTTCTTTCGTTATGATGAATTAAACTCGCATCGTCGATGTTAGGCATGGCACAATATTTTTCTTCTCTTTAGCAATTTTTAGTTCAACACAGAAAGTTATCTGCAAACGCGATTATTTCTAAATATGTCACTAACTTATGAAACCAAATTAGTGTGATTATGATCTGGCTCAGTATTCCTCTAGCTCTCGACTGCGCAGACTCTCATCGTGGATGTAGACCGAATGGTATAACCCCGCAGAGCTAGATCTATAGATCTGGGCCGCGCGCGGTGCAAATTTTCAAGAGCAAGAAATTTTCGGTTGCAGATGTGCATACTCGAGTTGCTCAAATTTATCCACCAATTAGCAATAAGTGTAAAAAACCGTCCGCTTTATTCATTCTTCCCCAATCTCACCTTTCTCAAACGATAGCTTGGCCTCCTCCACAGCATCAACCCTGACCGCCGCCTCATCCGCCTCCAACGCCGCAGCAGACCCTTCATTGCTGCGATAGAGGTGCTGCCGCCGCTTCAGCCTAGCCGTGAGAACGAGGTCCCGGCAGCCTGACCGAGATGAGTAGCATGACATCCAACAGTTCGGCCAACGGTCGGCCGACAGCTTGACCGAGACGAGCAGCATGACCTCTCTCAACAGCACGTCATCCCGGGACCGCGATGATCAGCATGACCTCCAATAGTGCAATTAGGCAGCAACAATACAACACGGCTGGGTCTCATGCTCCCCCTCCTTGGCTCCTTCTCGTCTCGGCCGTAGCTACCTTTCCGCATCTCTTTCTCTGCCCAGCCTCCCATACCTCTCTCGAGACGCTAGCCCGAGGCACCACCATGGATGGGATCAACACGCAGCTGACGAGTGACGAGCACAGGACATGAAAGGTGCTGCTGGTCAAAAAGGTTTGGCAACAGCGACAGTAGCGTTGCACTTCGTCCGTCCGCTCGTGACGGTTTTACCTTGCTTCTGGTGACTCCACAGCGCTTCTTGTCAGCAACTTTTGCCGCTCAATCCGTGCTCAATCCCACAAAAATCTCCAGATTCGCGCTCGCTCGCTCAATCCCAGGCAGAGTTCGAGTGATCTGAAGCTCATTCGAGTGGCAGAGCCAGGATTTGGCCAAAGGGGGGCGGAGGAGACGGTGATCGTACATAAGATTATTTTTCTCCAGCACACGCATCTAAATGAGTGTGGTTTTGTAATAGAAGAAAAATTTGAAAGTAAAGCAGGGCAATATATACATCTCTTGTAATAGGCTTTCACGCTTTATTATATATAGCAACCACCGAATCAAGTACACTGTCGAACGATACCAGATGGTGAGGTATCCCTCATACAATGTCGATCACAAGATAACTGGATCACGCAGAACGCACATGACTACAATACCGAAAGAGAGCATTGGAAAACCGGATACAACGCCACACTAGCCCTAAACACCTAAGCTCCACGGCAACACCTCCGGGAGGGAAAACGGCGCAAAGCGTCACCGCTGCCAAGTCCAGAAGGGACAAGGGTATTCACCCGGAACCCTAGGACGGAGAGGAGCACCACAATGACGTCTTCAGGAAGAGAGCGGCTCCACGAGCGTCGCCCCATCAGCGACAAAGCGCGGAGCTTTCGCTCGACAACTCCCCCATGCCACCACGAGATCTCCACAACAAGCATGAGGAGTTCAGATCCGTAGGTCCGGATCGAGGCGACACCACTTCCAATGATAGGGAGCGCGCCCGAGCCATCCGGTGCTACCCTCCCGCCGTCCACATGACCACGAGGGAAAAGCCACCATCACTGACATGGTGCCCTCGAAGAGCCAACCATGCGGACCGCCATCCAAAGCCGCCGCTCCAGCATCCATGTCCGAGCCAGCACCATCTGTCCACATCACGGAGCACCAACAAGGGAGGAGGAGAGAAAGGCGTCTCCTTTTACTCCTAGCCCGGCATCAGTCATGAAATCTGGATCGATGCACCCACGGTAGGGGGCACTGTTAGGACCGAGAGTATATCGACCAGAGGCGGATGAATGGGAGATTCAAAATTTCTTTCGTAAGTTTTGAACTGATCCCAGTCACAACAGCGAAAATAAGGTTCGGTAGACAAGAAATTAATCAAGCATACTATTGAGGGACAAAATCTTCGTAGTACGATGCAATGATGGTTTGAGCAAAGTATACGATAGGCTAGATGATAATGATGGTAAAACAATATGCCAACAAGTATACTATCATGACAGAGAGCTAGAACTAAGCTGAGATGAATAACTATGAAAAGCAACTACGATGAGGTAAACGATCACAATACAGAATGAATATGGTGCAACAGTGAGACATCGAACAATGGCTGATGCAGAGGACAGATGAAATAAGAGCAAATGATATGTAGCACGGTATGAATGATCAGATAAACTATCGTCACATAGCACAAATGAAAACTGATGAAGGAATTGCAGTAGAGTATACTGAACCAGTGGTGCTCGATGGCGACAGTGAGATTTGGTAGACCAGTTCCCCCTTCTGCTAAAGGGCTACGCCTGGTTGGAGGGGTTGTGACTTAACACGGAAGATAAACTCTTTTCACCCTATTCTCCTTCAACGCAGTGCTGATTAGACCCAGGTTGACTTCACTCATGGTAGATCCTTGTCGGCGATCTCCAAACCTTCGGTTGATCAACGCGAACCACAATATTCTTGGTTGCTGAAGATCTAATTCAGTGAAGACAACGAATCTTCAACACTCGAATCAAAACCTATACGTCTAGAGAGTGCACAGCTCTCAAGGGTAACATGTACAAGAACTCTCACTCAGAACTACTGTGATGCTAAACCACTGTCTAAGTTTTGGGCTCTTGAGTTTTCTCTCGGTGGATCTTAAACTCAAATCACTCGGAGAGGGGTTGCTCAATCAATCTTCTTAGAATCTCGAGCAGAGCGGCCAACAGACAACGTTGGAGGGGGGTGGCTATTTATAGCCGCAGCCTTCCCTGATGGAAAAAGACCAAATTGGACACGAGGAGCAGCCAATGGTTGAACGACACGAATCTAAGGGTCGGGAATTTGAGCACAATAGTAACATTGCTTGTGGAGCAAGTAATGCTAACCCCTCAGTCTGAAAGATATCTCCTGTAGCACGAAGAACAAAGTCTGCCGCTACCAGGTAATCATTCAGAGTATAAAGAGATTTCTCTCGCATCTTTCATAGGTTTTGGGCTAAGCATCACAATGGATCTAAGCTTAGAGAACCTATACCCCTCTTAATAGTACGGAGGTCCTATGACTCAATTGAACAGAAGAAAAAAGATGAAAAGAATACTACGTCTTCAATTTGTCTTTGAGTTCCATTCACTGCAGTCAATTTCTGATGACGACAATACCGAATCAATTGCTTCACTTCATCAGCAAATGTTCGAGGGGTTGATTCCTTCACATCAATCTTCTCGTCGTCATGACTTCAACAGATATAGCTCGTTCTTCTCTGCAACACATATATTCCTTGGTGAAATTCCTCGAACTTGACACCGGAGACAGCATTCTCTTCGGTTCTGCATGGACTTTTTCTCTCTATGTGCACTAGCAAACAAGTCAGTCCATGCCTGTTTCCGTCAACAATCTCCAAAACACAGGTAGGCAGATATTCCACCAACAATCTCCCCCTTTTTGGACGATTGTTGACAAAACAGATCGCATCGAAGGATAAATAATGAATGGAATGTAATGCGAAGGATAATAATAGTCGAGAGATAATTGCGAAGATAAAACACCCTCCCCCTAAAGGTATGCATCAGAGCATAAAATAAACCAGAGGGTGGCGAGGTAATTCTTTGTATGAGTGACATTGACCATGATCTTATTTGTGGTCCCTTCCAATGCACTCGACAGTGTCTGAGATAGTTCCTGTCACACCATCTTTGAAATGAATCAGATAGATACTGTAAGTACTTTGAAATGATTTGTGACAAACCATATGATGTGAAGGTTTTCTCACAACATAATGTGAATCCACACGAGATGTAATTTCCTGCAGGTTGGGTGTTCGTGACTGATCAAAGCAAGATAGAATACGAGAACAAAGCTCATAGTGGATGAACTTCAGATGTGATTTTCCTGCAACAAGGATGATATGAATATATGCAAGGAAAAACACTTTATCAGTCATAAGGATAGGTTTCAAAGCTCAAAAAATTATAGACTGAGATAGACTCTTTTCCTGCAAGGTTAGATAAAAAAGAATAATAATCATAGCATATCCAACCATAACAGATATGGTTCATCTAGTACGCAATGTACTTCTCCTCTTTTTATCATCACTTGATGATTTCCCTGCACGATAGATAATTATCGATGATAAACATTGCAAGGGTACCTGCAAACAGATAGTTCGAAGCAAATAACATTGTAGGGGGGTTATTAACATTACATGGCGACCGAGTAATTCAACACCACATGCGGTGCGATATGTTCAACAAGCAAATAGTTCGAGGAAAACCAAACATTCGAGTGCAAAAAGCAAAACGCAAATGCAAATCACCCTGCAAATACCCTATTCATCTATCACTCGATATACTTTTCCCCCTTTTGTCAACAAGTGTCAAAAAGGTAAAGAGAGAACATACGAGGAACTAATCGTCCGGAGTATCCTCATAATCAGAATTGAAACCGCTCGATGAATCAAAATCCGCAGAGCGAGGAATGGTCGAGGCTGAAGCAGGAGTAGCATCATGTACTTTAGAAGAAATGTTGCTATGAACATCTGGCTTGTAAACGAGTGTTCCAACCGTGTCTTCAATTTCATCATCTGGTTCGACAAACAATAGGTCAGTTGAAGCTGAACGTTGAGGGAGCACAAGAGTTTGTCTTCGAATGCGAGGAACAACCTGTAAATCCAGGTAGTCATAATCCTTCTTGATGGCTTTAGCAGCCAGCTGTTTTCAAGAGTAATGATTCCTTAGAAGAGTCCAGGAGCGCTTCTTAGCCTCCTTCTCATGCAGAAGGGTTTGGCGAGCATAGTTATGAAGCAAACTCAACTTAGTCATCAACTCCATCTTTTCTTTTCAATCTAGCTTGACGTGGCTTTCCAAAGCTTGCTGAGTGTGAATGCAGATTTCGTACAGAGAAGGATTTTCATCATGAGGGATTTCAACCTTTGCTCTCTTAACCTTCGGAGTGGTCTCAGATGCAGAAGCAGTACCAGTAGCATCAACAGGTCCCTTCCCTTTTCCAATATCCTTCACCATACGGAGAGTGTCACGTACTGGTGGAATGAAAACTTCCGGACCATACGAGCAGAAGAATTTTACATTAATGAGTTGCTTAATAGCATGCATGATCCACGGGGCATATGGCTTTAACGATTGGGGGTTGCAACAGCGCAAGCCATATTTTGAATGAACAGATCTGGAACATCAAACCGAATTCCTTGAGAGATGGCCAGAAGAGCATTTCCCACGATGTCATTGATAAAATTTGGTATGTATGTTGGCATGAGAGAATTGCATAGCACTTGAAGCACCACTGTGTTTTCATAGGCAAACTTCTTAGGATCTATTGCAATGCATTCATCTCCAACCGAGTTGGGGTCCATCAGCATGGGAAGTTGTTCCTTGGACACATCCCAGTACTGCAACCTGTATTCACGATCTTTTTCAAACTCACACCGAGGAACATTGAGCAAAGCTAGAAATTGATCTGCTGAGCACTTGATATTTTCCCTTCCAGTCATCCATTCGAGGATCCATGCTGAGCTATCTCCAAGTTCTCCTGAGATGTATAGAGTGGCATAGAATTGATGGATTACCTCTCGATTCAATCCATGATTAAAACGAAGGAAACCCTTTAGGAATCCATGTTTAAAATGCTCGATGGCATGGTGGAAGCAGGGTATCTCCTTGAGTTCAGCAAAGTTCAGAATCTTGTGATTGAAAATCTGATTCTTTCCGAATAGAATCCGGGCATAGTAAACAACCTATTCTTCAGTCCAAAATCTGGATGATAGAGAAGTTTTCTCTCCTTCATAAGGACTGGTTCCAAAGAAAGCTAGCTTGGACGGATGAAGCTTCTCATTGAATGCAGGGCCATTTGGGCCAAAATTAGCAGGGAAAAAAAGGAAACGATTCTTGAGGGTTTTCAAATCTTCTTCATCACTTATTTCCATGGACAGAGAATCATCAGGTGCTGGCATATTTGTTGGGGAACATAGTAATTTCAAAAAAAATCCTACGCACACGCAACATCTATGTGATGGATAGCAACGAGCGGGGAGAGTGTGTCCACGTACCCTCGTAGACCGAAAGTGGAAGTGTTTTATCAATGCGGTTGATGTAGTCATACGTCTTCACGATCCGACTGGTCCTAGCACCGAACATATGGTGCCTTCGTGTTCAGCACATGTTCAGCTCAATGACGTCCCTTGTACTCTTGATCCAGTTGAGGCCGAGGGAGAGTTTCGCCAGCACGATGGCATGGTGACGGTGATGATGAAGTTACCGGCGTAGGGCTTCGCCTAAGCAATACGATGATATGACCGAGTTGTGTAACTGTGGAGGGGGGCACCGCACACGGCTAAGAGATTGTTTGTTGTGTGTTCTAGCGGTGCCCTCCCCACATATATATAGGTGGGAGGGGAAGGGAGAAGCAGGAGGCTTGCCCCAAGTAGGAGGAATCCTACTTGGAGCCTAATCCTATTCGGCCTCCCCTCTTTCCATGTTTTCCGGACGGAGAAGGAAAGAGGAGGGGGGAGAGAAGGAAAGGGGAGGCCGAATTGCCCCCTTCCTTTCTCTCGTCTCCCTTTCCTTTCCCCCACCCTATTAGGCCATATATGGGGCGCACCAGCCTACCAGGGGCTGGTCTGTCCCGCCCTAGGCCCAATAAGGCCTATATCTTGGCCGGGGGGTGCCCGGAACCCCTTTCCGGTGACCCGATACGTACCCGGTACCCCCAGAACACTTCCGGTGTCCAAATACTATCGTCCTATATATGAATATTTATGTCTCGGCCATTCTGAGACTCCTTGTCATGTCCGTGATCTTATCCGGGACTCCGAACAACCTTCGGTACCTCAAAACACATAAACTCATAATACCGATCATCATCAAACGTTAAGAATGCGGACCCTACGGGTTCGAGAACTATGTAGACATGACCAAGACTCATCTCCGGTTAATAACCAATAGCGGAACCTGGATGCTCATATTGGCTCCCACATATTCTACCAATATATTTATCGGTCAAACCGCATAACAACATATGTTGTTCCCTTTGTCATCGGTATGTTACTTGCCCGAGATTCGATCATCGGTATCTCAATACCTAGTTCAATCTCGTTACCGGCAAGTGTCTTTACTCGTTCTATAATGCATCATCCCGCAACTAACTCATTAGTCACATTTCTTGCAAGGCTTATAGTGATGTGCATTACCGAGAGGGCCCAGAGATACCTCTCCGAAACACGGAATGACAAATCCTAATCTCGATCTATGCCAACCCAACAAACACTATCGGAGACACCTGTAGAGCATCTTTATAATCATCGAGTTACGTTGTGACGTTTGATAGCACACAAGGTGTTCCTCCGGTATTCGGGAGTTGCATAATCTCATAGTCTGAGGAACATGTATAAGTCATGAAGAAAGCTATACCAATGAAAATGTAACGATCGTATTGCTAAGCTAATGAATGGGTCTTGTCCATCACATCATTCTCCTAATGATGTGATCCCGTTCATCAAATGACAATACATGTCTATGGTTAGGAAACATAACCATCTTTGATAAACGAGCTAGTCAAGTAGAGGCATACTAGGGACACTTTGTTTTGTCTATGTATTCACACATGTACTAAGTTTCCGGTTAAAACAATTCTAGCATGAATAATAAACATTTATCATGATATAAGGAAATATAAAAACAACTTTATTATTGCCTCTAGGGCATATTTCCTTCAGTCTCCCACTTGCACTAGAGTCAATAATCCAGTTCACTACGCCATGTGATTTAAGACCAATAGTTCACATCTTAGGTGATTAACACCCATAGTTCACATCGCCATGTGACCAACAGTCAAAAGATTTACTAGAGTCAATAATCTAGTTCACATCGCTATGTGATTAAAACCCAAGAGTAATAAGGTATAATCATGTTTTGCCCGTGAGAGAAAAAATTTAGTCTACGGGTCTGCAACATTCAGATCTGTATGTATTTTGCAAATTTCTATGTCTATAATAATCTGCACGGAGCTACTCTAGCTAATTGCTCCCACTTTCAATATGTATCTAGATCGAGACTAAGAGTCATCCAGATCGGTGTCAAAGCTTTCATCGACGTAACTCTTTATGACGAACTCTTTGTCACCTCCATAACCGAGACACATTTCCTTATTCCACTAAAGATAATTTTGACCGCTGTCCAGTGATCCACTCTTGGATCACTGTTGTACCCTCTTGCCAAACTCGTGGCGAGGTACACAATAGGTCTGGTACACAGCGTAGCATACTTTCTAGAACCTATGACTGAGGCATAGGGAATGACTTCTCATTCTCTTTCTATTTTCTGCCATGGTCAGGTTTTGAGTCTTTACTCAACTTCACACCTTGCAACACAGGCAAGAACTCCTTCTTTTACTGTTCCATTTTGAACTACTTTAAAAACTTGTCAAGGTATGTACTCATTGAATTTATCAAGCGTCTTGATCTATCTCTATAGATCTTGATGCTTAATATGTAAGCAGCTTCACCAAGGTCTTTCTTTGAAACAAACACTCCTTTATGCTTTCCAGAAAATTCTACATTATTTCTGATCAACAATATGTCATTCACATATACTTATCAGAAATGTTGTAGTGCTCCCACTCACTTTCTTGTAAATACAGGCTTCACTGCAAGTCTGTATAAAACTATATGTTTTGATCAACTCATCAAAGCGTATATTCCAACTCCGAGATGCTTGCACCAGTCCATAGATGGATCGCTGAGCTTTGCACACTTTGTTAGCACCTTTAGAATCGACAAAACCTTCTGGTTGCATCACATACAACTCTTCTTTAAGAAATTCATTAAGGAATACAGGTTTGACATCCATTTGCTAAATTTCATAAAATGCGGCAATTGAGAACATGATTCGGACAGACTTTTAAGCATCGATACATGTGAGAAAATCTCATCGTAGTCAACACCTTGAACTTGTCGAAAACATTTTTGCGACAATTCGAGCTTTGTAGATAGTAACACTACTATCAGCGTCCGTCTTCCTATTGAAGATCCATTTATTCTCTATTGCTTTGCCGATCATCGAGCAAGTCAACCAAAGACCATACTTTGTTTTCATACATGGATTCCATCTCAGATTTCATGGCCTCAAGCCATTTCGCGGAATCTGGGCTCATCATCGCTTCCTCATAGTTCGTAGGTTTGTCATGGTCTAGTAACATGATTTCCAGAACAGGATTACCGTACCACTCTAGTGCGCAACATACTCTGGTTGACCTATGAGGTTCGGTAGTAACTTGATCCGAAGTTTCATGATCATCATCATTAAGTTCCTCACTAATTGGTGTAGGCATCACTTGGAGCTGATTTCTGTGATGAACTACTTTTCAATTCGGGAGAAGGTACAATTACCTCATCAAGTTCTACTTTCCTCCCACTCACCTCTTTCGAGAGAAACTCCTTCTCTAGAAAGGATCCATTCTTAGCAACAAATGTCTTGCCTTTGGATCTGTGATAGAAGGTGTACCCAACAGTTTCTTTTGGGTATCCTATGAAGACACATTTCTCCGATTTGGGTTCGAGCTTATCAGGTTGAAGCTTTTTCACATAAGCATCGCAGCCCCAAACTTTAAGAAACAACAACTTTGGTTTCTTGCCAAACCACAGTTCATATGGCATCGTCTCAACGGATTTAGATGGTGCCCTATTTAACGTGAATGCAGCTGTCTCTAATGCATAACCCCAATACTATAGTGATAAATCGTTAAGAGACATCATAGACCGCACCATATCTAATAAAGTGCGGTTACGATGTTCGGACACACCATTACGATGTGGTGTTCTACGTGGCGTGAGTTGCGAAACTATTCCGCATTGTTCCAAATGAAGACCAAACTCGTAACTCAAATATTCTCCTCCACGAGCAGATCGTAGAAACTTTATTTTCTTGTTACCATAATTTTCCACTTCACTTTGAAATTCTTTGAACTTTTCGAATATTCCAGACTTATGTTTCATCAAGTAGATATACCCATATCTGATCAAATCATCTGTGAAGGTCAGAAAATAACGATACCCGCCGCGAGCACCAACACTCATTGGAACACATACATCAGGATGTATTATTTCCGACAAATCTATTGCTCGCTCCATTGTTCCGGAGAACGGAGTCTTAGTCATCTTGCCCATAAGGCATGGTTCGCAAGTATCAAGTGATTCGTAATCAAGTGATTCCAAAAGCCCATCAGCATGGAGTTTCTTCATGCGCTTTACACCAATATGACCTAAACGGCAGTGCCACAAATAAGTTGCACTATCATTATTAACTTTGCATCTTTTGGCTTCAATATTATAAATATGTGTATCAATACGACCGAGATCCAACAAACCATTTTCATTGGGTGTATGACCATAGAAGGTTTTATTCATGTAAACAGAACAACAATTATTCTCTGTCTTAAATGAATAACCGTATTGCAATAAACATGATCAAATCATATTCATGCTCAATGCAAACACCAAATAACATTTATTTAGGTTCAACACTAATCCCGAAAGTATAGGGGGTGTGCAATGATGATCATATTAATTTTGGAACCACTTCCAACACACATCATCACTTCACCCATAACTAGTCTCTGTTCATTATGCAACTCCCGTTTCGAGTTACTACTCTTCGCAACTGAACCAGTATCAAATGCCAAGGGGTTGCTATAAGCACTAGTAAAGTACACATAAATAACATGTATATCAAATATACGTTTGTTCACTCTGCCATCCTTCTTATCCACCAAGTATCTAGGGTAGCTCCACTTCTAGTGACCATTTCCATTGCAGTAGAAGCACTCAGTCTTAGGCTTAGGTCCAGACTTGGGCTTCTTCACCTGAGTAGCAACTTGCTTGTCGTTCTTCTTGAAGTTCCCCTTCTATCCCTTTGCCCTTTTCTTGAAACTAGTAGTCTTGTTAACCATCAACACTTGATGCTCTTTCTTGGTTTCTACCTTCGTTAATTTCAGCATCGTGAAGAGCTCGGGAATTACTTTCGTCATCCCTTGCATATTATAGTTCATCATGAAGTTCTAGTAACTTGGAGATAGTGACTAGAGGACTTTGTCAAATACTATCTTATCTGTAAGATTAACTCCCACTTGATTCAAGTAATTGTATTACCCAGATAACCTGAGCACATGCTCACTGGTTGAGCTATTCTCCTCCATCTTGTAGGCAAAGTACTGTCAGAGATCTCATACCTTTTGATACGGGCATGAGTATGAAATACCAATTTCAACTCTTGGAAACATCTTATATGCTCTGTGGTGTTCAAAACATTTTTGAAGTCTCGGTTCTAAGCCGTAAAGCATGGTGCACTAAACTGTCAAGTAGTCATCATACCGAGCTTTTGTCGAAAATGCTCATAACGTCTGCATTTGCTCCTGCAATAGGTCCGTCACCTAGCGGTGCATCAAGGACGTAATTCTTCTGTGCAGCAATGAGGAAAATCCTCAGATCACGGACCAAGTCCGCATCATTGCTACTATCATCTTTCAACTTATATTTCTCTAGGAACATATAAAAATAAACAGAGAGCTACATCGCGAGCTATTGATCTACAACATAGATATGCTAATACTACCAGGACTAAGTTCATGATAAATTAAAGTTCAATTAATCATATTACTTAAGAACTCCCACTTAGATAGACATCCCTATAATCATCTAAGTGATCATGTGATCCATATCAATTAAACCATGTCCGATCATCACGTGAGGTGGAATAGTTTTCAATGGTGAACATCTCTATGTTGATCATATCTACTATATGGTTCACGCTCGACCTTTCGATCTCAGTGTTCCGAGGCCATATCTGCATATGCTAGGCTCGTCAAGTATTACCCGAGTATTTTGCATGTGCAAAACTGGCTTGCACCCATTATCTGTGAATGTAGAGCTTATCACACCTGATCATCACGTGGTGTCTCGGCACGATGAACTGTAGCAACGGTGCAGACTCAGGGAGAACACTTATACCTTGAAATTTAGTGAGAGATCATCTTATAATGCTACCGCCGAACTAAGCAAAATAAGATGCATAAAGGATAAACATCACATGCAATCAATATAAGTGATATGATATGGCCATCATCATCTTGTGCCTTTGATCTCCATCTCCAAAGCACCATCATGATCACCATCTTCACCGGCTTGACACCTTGATCTCCATCGAAGCATCGTTATCGTCTCGCCAACTATTGCTACTACAACTATCGCCACCGCTTAGTGATAAAGTAAAGCGATTACATGGCGATTGCATTTCATAAAATAAACCGACAACCATATGGCTCCTTCCAGTTGCCGATAGCTGTGTTCCAAAACATGATCATCTCACACAACATTTTATATAATCACGTCTTGACCATATCACATCACAACATGCCCTGCAAATACAAGATAGACATCCTCTACTTTGTTGTTGCAAGTTTTACGTGGCTGCTACGGGCTTAGCAAGAACCGTTCTTACCTATGCATTAAAACCATAACGATTTTTCGTCAAGTTTGTTGTTTTAACCTTCAACAAAGACCGGGCGTAGTCACACTCGATTCAACTAAAGTTAGAGAAACAGACACCCACTTGCCACCTGTGTGTGAAGCACGTCGGTAGAACCAGTCTCGCGTAAGCGTACGCGTAATGTCGGTCTGAGCCGCTTCATCCAACAATACCGCCGAATCAATGTATGACATGCTGGTAAGCAGTATGGCTATTATCGCCCACAACTCTTTGTGTTCTACTCGTGCATACAACATCTACGCATAGACCTTCATATGCGATTGTTGGGGAACGCAGTAATTTCAAAAAAAAATCCTACGCACATGCAAGATCTATGTGATGCATAGCAACGAGCGGGGAGAGTGTGTCCACGTACCCTCGTAGACCGAAAGCGGAAGCGTTTTGTCAACGCGGTTGATGTAGTCGTACGTCTTCACGATCCGCCACATACAGCACCTCCGTGTTCAGCACACGTTCAGCTCGATGACGTCCCTCGTACTCTTGATCCAGTTGAGGCCGAGGGAGAGTTTCGTCAGCACGACAGCGTGGTGACGGTGATGATGAAGTTACCGGTGCAGGGCTTCGCCTAAGCACTACGACGATATGACCAAGGTGTGTAACTGTGGAGGGGGGCATCACACACGGCTAAGAGACTGTCTGTTGTGTGTTCTAGTGGTGCCCTCCCGACATATATATAGGTGGGAGGGGGAGGGAGCAGCAGAAGGCACGCCCCAAGTAGGAGGAATCCTACTTGGGCCCTAATCCTATTCGGCCTCCCCCCTTTCCATGTTTTCCGGAGGGAGAAGGAAAGAGGAGGGGGGAGACAAGGAAAGGGAGGCCGAATTGCCCCCCCCTTCCTTTCTCTCCTCTCCCTTGTTGGAAATATGCCCTAGAGGCAATAATAAAAGCATTATTATTATATTTCCTTGTTCATGATAATTGTCTTTATTCATGCTATAATTGTGTTATCCGGAAATCGTAATACATGTGTGAATAATAGACACCGACATGTCCCTAGTGAGCCTCTAGTTGACTAGCTCGTTCATCAACAGATAGTCATGGTTTCCTGACTATGGACACTGGATGTCATTGATAACGAGATCACATCATTGGGAGAATGATGTGATGGACAAGACCCAATCCTAAACATAGCACAAGATCGTATAGTTCGTTTGCTAGAGTTTTCCAATGTCAAGTATCTTTTCCTTAGACCATGAGATCGTGTAACTCCCGGATACCGTAGGAGTGCTTTGGGTATGCCAAACGTCACAACGTAACTGGGTGACTATAAAGGTAGACTACGGGTATCTCCGAAAGTGTCTGTTGGGTGACATGGATCAAGACTGGGATTTGTCACTCCGTATGACGGAGAGGTATCACTGGGCCCACTCGGTAATGCATCATCATAATGAGCTCAGAGTGACCAAGTGTCTGGTCACGGGATCATGCATTACGGTACGAGTAAAGTGACTTGCCGGTAACGAGATTGAACGAGGTATTGGGATACCGACGATCGAATCTCGGGCAAGTAACATATCGATAGACAAAGGGAATAGCGTACGGGATTGATTAAATCCTCGACATCGTGGTTCATCCGATGAGATCATCATGGAGCATGTGGGAGCCAACATGGGTATCCAGATCCCGCTGTTGGTTATTGACCGGAGAGTCATCTCGGTCATGTCTGCTTGTCTCCCGAACCCGTAGGGTCTACACACTTAAGGTTCGGTGACGCTAGGGTTATGAAGATATGTATATGCAGAAACCCGAATGTTGTTCGGAGTCCCGGATGAGATCCCGGACGTCACGAGGAGTTCTGGAATGGTCCGGAGGTAAAGAATTATATATAGGAAGTGCTATTTCGGGCATCGGGACAAGTTTCGGGGTTATCGGTATTGTACCGGGACCACCGGAAGGGTCCCGGGGGTCCACCGGGTGGGGCCACCTGTCCCGGGGGGCCACATGGGCTGTAGGGGGTGCGCCTTGTCCTAGATGGGCCAAGGGCACCAGCCCCTATAGGCCCATGCGCCTAGGGTTTCCACCATGGAAGAGTCCATGTGGTGGAAGGCACCTCTAGGTGCCTTGGGGGGGAGGGAAACCTCCCCTTGGCCGCCGCCCCCCCTAGTAGATCTCATCTACTAGGGCCGGCGCCCCCCTGGCACCCCTATATATAGTGGGTGGGAGAGGAGGGACTTCATACCTGAACACACCAGCCCCTGGCGCCTCCACCTCCCCCCGTTACGTCTCACCCTCGTAGTCTCGGCGAAGCCCTGCTGCTGTGACGCCCTGCATCCACCACCACGCCGTCGTGCTGCTGGATCTTCATCAACCTCTCCTTCCCCCTTGCTGGATCAAGAAGGAGGAGACGTCTCCCGTCCCGTACGTGTGTTGAACGCGGAGGTGCCGTCCGTTCGGCGCTGGTCATCGGTGATTTGGATCACGTCGAGTACGACTACATCATCACCGTTCTTTTGAACGCTTCCGTGCGCGATCTACAAAGGTATGTAGATGCATCTAATCACTCGTTGCTAGATGAACTCCTAGATGATCTTGGTGAATTGAGTAGGAAATTTTTTGTTTTCTGCAACGTTCCCCAACAGTGGCATCATGAGCTAGGTCTATGCGTAGTTCTTCTTGCGCGAGTAGAACACAATTTGTTGTGGGCGTAGATTTGTCAACTTTCTTGCCGTTACTAGTACTTTCTTGCTACAGCGGTATTGTGGGATGAAGCGGCCCGGACCAACCTTACACGTACGCTTACGTGAGACCGGTTCCACCGACTAACTTGCACTAGTTGCATAAGGTGGCTGGCGGGTGTCTGTCTCTCCTACTTTAGTTGGAGCGGAATCGATGAACAGGGTCCTTATGAAGGGTAAATAGAATTTGACAAATCACGTTGTGGCTTTAACGTAGGTAAGAAAACGTTCTTGCTAGAACCCTAATTCAGCCACGTAAAACTTGCAACAACAATTAGAGGACGTCTAACTTGTTTTTGCAGCAAGTGGTTTGTGATATGATATGGCCAAAGTTGTGATGAATGATGAATGATCTATATGTGATGTATGAGATGTTCATGCTATTGTAATAGGAATCATGACTTGCATGTCGATGAGTATGACAACCGGCAGGAGCCATAGGAGTTGTCTTTATTCTTTTATATGACCTGCGTGTCATCAAGAAACGCCATGTAAATTACTTTACTTTATTGCTAAACGCGTTAGCCATAGTAGTAGAAGTAATAGTTGGCGAGCAACTTCATGGAGACACGATGATGGAGATCATGATGATGGAGATCATGGTGTCAAGCCGGTGACAAGATGATCATGGAGCCCCAAGATGGAGATCAAAGGAGCTATGTGATATTGGCCATATCATGTCACGTTTATTATTTGATTGCATGTGATGTTTATCATGTTTTGCATCTTGTTTACTTAGAACGACGATAGTAAATAAGGTGATCCCTCATACTAATTTCAAGAAGTGTTCCCCCTAACTGTGCACCGTTGCGACAGTTCGCTGTTTCAAAACACCACGTGATGATCGGGTGTTTTATTCAGACGTTCACATACAACGGGTGTAAGACAGATTTACACATGCAAACACTTAGGTTGACTTGACGAGCCTAGCATGTACAGACATGGCCTTGGAACACGGAAGACCGAAAGGTCGAGCATGAGTCGTATAGAAGATACGATCAACATGAAGATGTTCACCGATGTTGACTAGTCTGTCTCACGTGATGATCGAACACGGTCTAGTTTAACTCGGATCATGTAATACTTAGATGACTAGAGGGATGTCTAATCTAAGTGGGAGTTCATTAATAATTTGATTAGTTGAACTTAATTATCATGAACTTAGTCTAAATATTTTACAATATGTCTTGTAGATTAAATGGCCAACGTAGTCCTCAACTTCAACGCGTTCCTAGAGAAAACCAAGCTGAAAGACGATGGCAGCAACTATACGGACTGGGTCCGGAACCTGAGGATCATCCTCATAGCTGCCAAGAAAGATTATGTCCTACAAGCACCGCTTGGTGACGCACCCGTTCTCCCTGCAGAACAAGATGTTATGAATGCTTGGCAGGCACGTTTCAATGACTACTCCCTCGTTCAGTGCGGCATGCTTTACAGCCTAGAGCCGGGGCTCCAAAAGCGTTTTGAGAGACATGGAGCATATGAGATGTTCGAAGAGCTGAAAATGGTTTTCCAAGATCATGCCCGGGTCGAGAGATATGAAGTCTCCGACAAATTCTTCAGCTGTAAGATGGAGGAAAACAGTTCTGTCAGTGAGCACATACTCACTATGTCTGGGTTGCATAACCGCTTGACTCAGCTGGGAGTTAATCTCCCGGATGATGCGGTCATTGACAGAATCCTCCAGTCGCTTCCACCAAGCTACAAGAGCTTTGTGATGAACTTCAATATGCAGGGGATGGAAAAGACCATTCCTGAAGTATTTGCTATGCTGAAATCAGCAGAGGTAGAAGTCAGGAAGGAACATCAAGTGTTGATGGTCAATAAAACCACTAAGTTCAAGAAAGGCAAGGGTAAAAAGAACTTCAAGAAGGACGGCAAGGAGGTTGCCGCGCCCGGCAAGCAAGCTGCCGGGAAGAAGCCAAAGAATGGACCCAAGTCCGAGACTGAGTGCTTTTATTGCAAGGGAAGCGGTCACTGGAAGCGGAACTGCCCTAAATACTTAGCGGATAAGAAGGCCGGCAAAACAAAAGGTATATGTGATATACATGTAATTGATGTGTACCTTACTAGTGCCCGTAGTGGCTCCTGGGTATTTGATACCGGTGCAGTTGCTCACATTTGTAACTCAAAGCAGGGGCTGCGGAATAAGCGGAAACTGGCAAAGGACGAGGTGACGATGCGCGTCGGGAATGGTTCCAAGGTCAATGTGATCGCCGTCGGCACGCTGCCTCTGCATCTCCCTTCGGGATTAGTTTTAAACCTTAATAATTGTTATTTAGTGCCAGCTTTGAGCATGAACATTGTATCGGGATCTCGTTTAATTCGAGATGGCTACTCTTTTAAATCTGAGAATAATGGTTGTTCCATTTTTATGAGAGATATGTTTTATGGTCATGCTCCTATGGTGAATGGTTTATTCTTTATGAATCTCGAACGTGATGCTACACATGTTCATAATGTGAGTACCAAAAGAAGTAAGGTTGATAATGATAGTCCCACATACTTGTGGCACTGCCGCCTTGGTCACATAGGTGTCAAACGCATGAAGAAGCTCCATGCTTATGGACTTTTAGAGTCTCTTGATTATGAATCATTTGACACGTGCGAACCATGCCTTATGGGTAAAATGACCAAGACTCCGTTCTCAGGAACAATGGAGCGAGCAACCGACTTATTGGAAATCATACATACTGATGTGTGCGGTCCAATGAGTGTTGAGGCTCGCGGTGGCTATCGTTATGTTCTCACCCTCACTGATGATTTAAGTAGGTATGGGTATATCTACTTAATGAAACACAAGTCTGAAACCTTTGAAAAGTTCAAGGAATTTCAGAGTGAGGTTGAAAATCAACGTGACAGGAAAATCAAGTTTCTACGATCAGATCGTGGAGGAGAATACTTGAGTCACGAGTTTGGGGCACACTTAAGAAAATGTGGAATAGTTTCACAACTCACGCCGCCTGGAACACCTCAGCGTAATGGTGTGTCCGAACATCGTAATCGCACTCTGTTAGATATGGTGCGATCTATGATGTCTCTTACCGATTTACCGCTTTCTTTTTGGGGCTATGCTTTAGAGACTGCCGCATTCACTTTAAATAGGGCTCCGTCGAAATCCGTTGAGGCGACACCGTATGAATTGTGGTTTGGAAAGAAACCTAAGCTGTCGTTTCTAAAAGTTTGGGGATGCGATGCTTATGTCAAGAAACTTCAACCTGAAAAGCTCGAACCCAAGTCGGAAAAATGCGTCTTCATAGGATACCCAAAAGAAACTATTGGGTACACCTTCTACCTCAGATCCGAAGGCAAGATCTTTGTTGCCAAGAATGGGTCCTTTCTGGAGAAAGAGTTTCTCTCGAAAGAAGTAAGTGGGAGGAAAGTAGAGCTTGATGAAGTATTACCTCTTGAACCGGAAAATGGCGCAACTCAAGAAAATGTTCCTGAGGTGCCTGCACCGACTAGAGAGGAAGTTAATGACAGTGATCAAGATACTTCTGATCAAGCCCCTACTGAAATTCGAAGGTCCACAAGGACACGTTCCGCACCAGAGTGGTACGGCAACCCTGTCTTGGAAATCATGCTGTTAGACAACGGTGAACCTTCGAACTATGAAGAAGCGATGGCGGGCCCGGATTCCGACAAATGGCTGGAAGCCATGAAATCCGAGATAGGATCCATGTATGAAAACAAAGTATGGACTTTGACTGACTTGCCCGTTGAGCGGCGAGCCATAGAAAATAAATGGATCTTTAAGAAGAAGGCAGACGCGGATGGTAATGTGACCATCTATAAAGCTCGGCTTGTCGCTAAGGGTTATCGACAAGTTCAAGGGGTTGACTACGATGAGACTTTCTCGCCGGTAGCGAAGCTGAAGTCTGTCTGAATCATGTTAGCAATTGCCGCGTTCTATGATTACGAAATATGGCAAATGGACGTCAAAACGGCATTCCTTAATGGTTTCCTTAAGGAAGAATTGTATATGATACAGCCGGAAGGTTTTGTCGATCCTAAGAATGCTGACAAAGTGTGCAAGCTCCAACGCTCGATTTATGGGCTGGTGCAAGCATCTCGGAGTTGGAACATTCGCTTTGATGAGATGATCAAAGCGTTTGGGTTTACACAGACTTATGGAGAAGCCTGCGTTTACAAGAAAGTGAGTGGGAGCTCTGTAGCATTTCTCATATTATATGTAGATGACATACCTATGATGGGAAATGATATAGAACTCTTGGACAGCATCAAGGCCTACTTGAATAAAAGTTTTTCAATGAAGGACCTTGGAGAAGCTGCTTATATATTAGGCATCAAAATCTATAGAGATAGATCAAGACGCCTCATAGGTCTTTCACAAAGCACATACCTTGATAAGATATTGAAGAAGTTCAATATGGATCAATCCAAGAAGGGGTTCTTGCCTGTGTTACAAGGTGTGAAATTGAGCTCAGCTCAATGTCCGACCACGGCAGAAGATATAGAAGAGATGAGCGTCATCCCCTATGCCTCAGCCATAGGTTCTATTATGTATGCCATGCTGTGTACCAGACCTGATGTTAACCTTGCCGTCAGTTTGGTAGGAAGGTACCAAAGTAATCCCGGCAAGGAACACTGGACAGCGGTCAAGAATATCCTGAAGTACCTGAAAAGGACTAAGGAAATGTTTCTCGTTTATGGAGGTGACGAAGAGCTTGTCGTAAAGGGTTACATCGACGCTAGCTTCGACACAGATCTGGATGACTCTAAGTCACAAACCGGATACGTGTATATTTTGAATGGTGGGGCAGTAAGCTGGTGCAGTTGCAAGCAAAGCGTCGTGGCGGGATCTACATGTGAAGCGGAGTACATGGCAGCCTCGGAGGCAGCACATGAAGCAATATGGGTGAAGGAGTTCATCACCGACCTAGGAGTCATACCCAATGCGTCGGGGCCGATCAAGCTCTTCTGTGACAACACTGGAGCTATTGCACTTGCCAAGGAGCCCAGGTTTCACAAGAAGACAAGGCACATCAAGCGTCGCTTCAACTCCATTCGTGAAAATGTTCAAGATGGAGACATAGAGATTTGTAAAGTACATACGGACCTGAATATAGCAGATCCGTTGACTAAACCTCTCCCTAGAGCAAAACATGATCAACACCAGAATTATATGGGTGTTCGATTCATCACAATGTAACTAGATTATTGACTCTAGTGCAAGTGGGAGACTGTTGGAAATATGCCCTAGAGGCAATAATAAAAGCATTATTATTATATTTCCCTGTTCATGATAATTGTCTTTATTCATGCTATAATTGTGTTATCCGGAAATCGTAATACATGTGTGAATAACAGACACCGACATGTCCCTAGTGAGCCTCTAGTTGACTAGCTCGTTGATCAACAGATAGTCATGGTTTCCTGACTATGGACACTGGATGTCATTGATAACGAGATCACATCATTGGGAGAATGATGTGATGGACAAGACCCAATCCTAAACATAGCACAAGATCGTATAGTTCGTTTGCTAGAGTTTTCCAATGTCAAGTATCTTTTCCTTAGACCATGAGATCGTGTAACTCCCGGATACCGTAGGAGTGCTTTGGGTATGCCAAACGTCACAACGTAACTGGTTGACTATAAAGGTAGACTACGGGTATCTCCAAAAGTGTCTGTTGGGTGACATGGATCAAGACTGGGATTTGTCACTCCGTATGACGGAGAGGTATCACTGGGCCCACTCGGTAATGCATCATCATAATGAGCTCAGAGTGACCAAGTGTCTGGTCACGGGATCATGCATTATGGTACGAGTAAAGTGACTTGCCGGTAACGAGATTGAACGAGGTATTGGGATACCGACGATCGAATCTCGGGCAAGTAACATATCGATAGACAAAGGGAATAGCGTACGGGATTGATTAAATCCTCGACATCGTGGTTCATCCGATGAGATCATCATGGAGCATGTGGGAGCCAACATGGGTATCCAGATCCCGCTGTTGGTTATTGACCGGAGAGTCATCTCGGTCATGTCTGCTTGTCTCCCGAACCCGTAGGGTCTACACACTTAAGGTTCGGTGACGCTAGGGTTATGAAGATATGTATATGCAGAAACCCGAATGTTGTTCGGAGTCCCGGATGAGATCCCGGACGTCACGAGGAGTTCCGGAATGGTCCGGAGGTAAAGAATTATATATAGGAAGTGCTATTTCGGGCATCGGGACAAGTTTCGGGGTTATTGGTATTGTACCGGGACCACCGGAAGGGTCCCGGGGGTCCACCGGGTGGGGCCACCTGTCCCGGGGGGCCACATGGGCTGTAGGGGGTGCGCCTTGGCCTAGATGGGCCAAGGGCACCAGCCCCTATAGGCCCATGCGCCTAGGGTTTCCACCATGGAAGAGTCCATGTGGTGGAAGGCACCCCTAGGTGCCTTGGGGGGGGAGGGAAACCTCCCCTTGGCCGCCGCCCCCCCTAGTAGATCTCATCTACTAGGGCCGGCGCCCCCCTGGCACCCCTATATATAGTGGGTGGGAGAGGAGGGACTTCATACCTGAACACACCAGCCCCTGGCGCCTCCACCTCCCCCCGTTACGTCTCTCCCTCGTAGTCTCGGCGAAGCCCTGCTGCTGTGACGCCCTGCATCCACCACCACGCCGTCGTGCTGCTGGATCTTCATCAACCTCTCCTTCCCCCTTGCTGGATCAAGAAGGAGGAGACGTCTCCCGTCCCGTACGTGTGTTGAACGCGGAGGTGCCGTCCGTTCGGCGCTGGTCATCGGTGATTTGGATCACGTCGAGTACGACTACATCATCACCGTTCTTTTGAACGCTTCCGTGCGCGATCTACAAAGGTATGTAGATGCATCTAATCACTCGTTGCTAGATGAACTCCTAGATGATCTTGGTGAAACGAGTAGGAAAATTTTTGTTTTCTGCAACGTTCCCCAACATCCCTTTCCTTTCCCCCACCCTATTCGGCCATATATGGGGCGCACCAGCCCACTAGGGGCTGGTCTGTCCCGCCCTAGGCCCAATAAGGCCCATATCTTGGCCAGGGGTGCCCGGAACCCTTTTCCGATGACCCGATACGTAGCCGATACCCCCAAAACACTTAAGGTGTCCAAATACTATCATCCTATATATGAATCTTTATGTCTCGGCCATTCCGAGACTCCTCGTCATGTCCGTGATCTCATCCAGGACTTCAAAAAACCTTCGGTACATCAAAACACATAAACTCATAATACCGATCGTCATCGAACGTTAAGCGTGCGGACCCTACGGGTTCGAGAACTATGTAGACATGACCGAGGCTCATCTCCGGTCAATAACTAATAGCGGAACCTGGATGCTCATATTGGCTCCAACATATTCTACGAAGATCTTTATCGATCAAACCGCATCATACGTTGTTCCCTTTGTCATCGGTATGTTACTTGCCCGAGATTTGATCATCGGTATCTCAATACCTAGTTCAATCTCGTTACCGGCAAGTCTCTTTACTCGTTCCGTAATGCATCATCCCGCAACTAACTCATTAGTCACATTGCTTGCAAGGCTTATAGTGATGTGCATTACCGAGAGGGCCTAGAGATACCTCTCCGAAACACGGAGTAACAAATCCTAAGCTCGATCTATGACAACCCAGCAAACACTATCGGAGACACCTGAACATCTTTATAATCACCCAGTTACGTTGTGACGTTTGATTGCACACAAGGTGTTCCTCCGGTATTCGGGAGTTGCATAATCTCATAGTCTGAGGAACATGTATAAGTCATGAAGAAAACAGTAGCAATGAAACGGTAACGATCATAATGCTAAGCTAATGAATGGGTCTTGTCCATCACATCATTCTCCTAATGATGTGATCCCGTTCATCAAATGACAATACATGTATATGGTTAGTAAACTAACCATCTTTGATAAACGAGCTAGTCAAGTAGAGGCATACTAGGGACACTTTGTTTTGTCTATGTATTCACACATGTACTAAGTTTCCGGTTAAAAAAATTCTAGCATGAATAATAAACATTTATCATGATATAAAGAAATATAAATAACAACTTTATTATTGCCTCTAGGACATATTTCCTTCAATATTTTCATCAATGGGTTTAAGTGGAGCGAGGGGCCTTTTCATCCTCGGTGGAGCAGATGTATTGAAGCACTTGTCTGATCATAATTTTCTTTCGCTGGAACTCCTTCAGCGGCTTTCTGACTGTCAGGCACTAGTGCCTTTTCTTTCAGACTTAGTGGCCGCATCTTTCCTCATTTCCTCGAGGGTTTTCTTGTCTTCGACAACTTGGTTTAGCTCCTTGGTAACTTCTCCTAGCTTAGCGAAGTGTTTTGCTACCAGCTTGGTAACATCATCAGGAAGTCCCAAACTGCTCAAATCAGCTAATTTTGCATCGTAGGCAGCACTTTCGATGATGTCAATCATAAGATCGAAGTCATATTTTTGTTCCTCTGTGGAAGCAGGAACACTGGATTTTGCTTTCTTGATAGAAATTACATTTTGAAAAGATTGAACATGTAAAATAAAGTCATATTCAAATTTTACTCATTAATCTAATCAAATTCCATATATAACATGTTGAAATTGAACTTATTGCTTAAAAGATATGGTTATTTGAAAAATAATAATTTATTCTTAATAGACTGTGGGATGATTAATGCACATATCAGGGTGGTTTATGTAAAACTGAAAAAAACGATTCACTCTCACTTACAAAATGGACCACGAGTTAATTAGCATAAAAGACATGGTGTTTTATGTAAAATACAAAAAAACAATTCGTTCTGACATAAAGAAGGACTGCATGTTAATTATTAAAAAATGCAGGGGGTTTACTGCAAAATATATGACCACGGAAAGGGGGAAGCACTCCTTGCTTTATTAGTAGGTAGGTACTAGTAAAAGGGCCCGTGTGTTGCAACAGAGAGAAAACAACAAACACTCTTAACCCAATAATCATGACTCAAGACCTAATAGGTTCACGTCCTTTCTTTTCACATGGATTCACATATGTGTTGTCGACGTGGCCTCAGTGCTCACACAACAAAAACTTGTTTGAATGTGCTCAGTCCAAAGGCGTCTCTCCCTCTCTCTATCGCGCGCACACACACTCGCTCGGAATAAGATGAGAAATTTATTTTCCCCGCGAGGTTTTTCGTAGATGTGCATGCATGGTCATAGATGTTTTTTTCCTCTCAATCTGGTTTAAATGGGTGTTTATTTGCAATTCGGGTCTCCTCCGGTACGAACGAAAAACGAACCGTGCACTATAGGTTAAGTTTGCACAAAAATAATATTTTAAAAATATTTAACTGCTTAAAATATGGAAAACGCTACTGTTCAGCCGACAGATTACACGTACCGCATTCGCCGCATCGTACGTCCAACACGTGTCCTTAACTTTCTTTTTCTTACATACTTCCGGCCTCCCTACGCCCGCTTGCAGCCGTCGCTATTGCTTGAGCGTCCACGCCCGAGCTCCACCTCGGCCAACGTCAGCTCAGTTGCGCCGCTCCGCTCTCCCTCCTGCCCTCTGTCGTCACTCTGCCCGGCGATACTTTTTATACTTTTTCACAACAAAGACTTTGTTGCAAAAGTCCTCCCGCAACATCATCTCTGTTGCATTAATATTATTATTCACACCGCACACGGCATCATTTTTTAAGTAAAAATATTCAATCACATTATTTATTTTGCAAAAGTCCTCCCGCAACATCACCTATGTCGAAAAAAAGGTGAAAACAAAAAAATAATTTTGCAACACCACCACTGTTGCAACATGGTGCTATCGACGTGCCATGGAGGCACAACGCAACATGGAAAATCGCAAATTAGCTGTACAACGCCACTCATACGACAAAATTTTGTATGATTTACGTACGACAGCCTCAGCAGCCGTTCGATGAATCCCACGGACGGGTGTGATCACGTCGCACAAAAATCATATGCACTATTCGTCGTACGCACAACAGTTTCGTTTCATTTATTTCCTTCCTTAGTTGCTGCACAAAGGTCAAAGTTCATACTAACCATGCAAAATTGTTGACAACATCATCCTCCAAGAGCTAATAGTACTGTAGTAGTCATCAGATTACATGAAAGGACGGTTTAGATTAGTTTAGGAGCATCCTAAAATTTGTCTTAACATTGAAGGAGACGATTTGCATCAAGAATTTTTTTTAATCTTCATAAGCACTGCCCGAAACTAGATATCTTGTCGCTTTCGCTTCACATTCTTAATTTTCCTATTGAACCCATGCCCTGCTCTAACTGAAACGAACACAGGCTATTGGACGCGACGGGAGATGCTCGTTTTGTGTTCCTCGGAGATTGGCTTGGTTCTCTTTCTGTGAACATTGTATCCCGGAGAGAAAAGCATCATCATGAACGTACCCAGTTGACTATAATACAGTGGCATAAGAGACTATCAGACAATATAGTCGATATGTATATCATCGCCATTATTATCCTAGTGATATACTGCGTTATTGGTGGACCCATTTTGTGTATTACACTATCAGCGCTTCGTGTAAGAGAGCAAGACTATGGCATCGCCACCGGAGATGCAAGAAAAGCAAATCTGAAGCCCGCACTGAACATATTCTACTTTACATCTCTTGCTCACGGCGCGATATGCTTATCCCTTTTGCTAATTGAAGGGTGTGGTGATGCTATTTGCCTGTATAGTTTAAGCCATAAAACTGGTCTCAGTCCCAAAGTACTTAGTGGATACTTGAACAAAACCAGGCAGATGTGTGCAAACAACCTTGCGTCAACAGTGAGCTGGAATTTGATCACATATGGTGCCAGCTTGCTGGATTCCAGTTTAGTAGAGGACTATGCGGCTGGAGGAAGGGTACTAACCACGTTAGTTGATCAGGATGTACCGTTACAGATAAGACGGATGATGATTAGGGCACCACAAAGAATTCAGAAGTTGATTGGAACCCTTGCTTGGAGAAGCCAAGAAGAGCAAGAGATGAGATGGGTTGCAACAAGGATTTTGGAGCATCTGGCCTGTGACCTCAACCTTGTTCAATTTCCAGGAGCATTGGAATGCATATCCTGTCTCTTTGATACCTCCTGCCATAGCAGTGCTGATCGAGAAGCTCGCCATTCACCATTTGTAACTGAGCTTAGCAAACCGCCCGAAGATGAAGATGGCCTCCTGAAGGTTCTGCAGAGGGTCTTCAACAATCATGTCCGTGTCTGCCGAGAATGGATTAGGAGAACAGACAGTGCTCCGGAGAATGGTGTTTCCTTAGAGGATCAGAGCAATCAGAAAGATGACGACAATGAAGAAGTTGACAAGGATCTTGTCTTACCGGGCTTGAGAATTCTAGAGAACCTGGCTCATGATGGACAGAACTCCACCCTTATATATAACACCAAGGATCTCCTCTCGAAAATAGTTGCACCTATCAGCTTCAGAGAATTACAAGAAGATATCAAGAGCAACAGTACTGCATGGATCAAGGTAGTAGACGGGTCACTGAAGGTGGTGATCAGGCTCATGGGGTCCCCGGGAAGCACCGGCACCGAGATGGGCGGATCAATTGCAAACAATAGTACTGCCCTCAAAAACCTGAATGCCGTTCTCGACATGGATACAGAAAGAAACAGAAGTGTCATGGAGTTACAGATGCGAGCTATAGAGGTTCTTACACAGCTAGCCTTGCATCATTCAGAAATTCTAGCCCGTGATCATAAAGAAATTTTTCCTAAGGGGAATGGTGGAATTATTGAGAGGGCGCTAGACATCTTCCTTACCACAGATTGGATGGGAGCTTATTTGCAAGTTGTGCAAAGGAGGATCGAGATCGGAACTCCAAGTCATGTGAAAAAGAAGAAGATGAAAAAAGCCAAGGAAACTACAAGCCGGCTTAAAGAGAAGGCTGGTGAAGCATTGGCCATGCTGTCAAGTGATCCAGAGGTTATCAAGAGCTTCAAGATTGAACTATTTAGAGAAGACCATGTCCGTCATCTTACTGAGTTGCTCGACTCCACTAACAGGACCATAGGCGATACAGATGACCCTGTTCAAATAGGGATCAACATTTGTTGTCGTATTAGCGCAGCAGTCATCTTGAAGAATTTGAGGGACCACGACATGGATTTGAGGGACCACGACATGAAACTAACCTTACAGAAGGTATGACCGAGAATATCAATTCCTAAATTACAGAACCCACTGCACGCCACAGGTTTTGGCAATTAGCATTTTTGAGCTAAAGTGATATTGTGTTGTGCATATATCCTTGCAGGTACTCATCTCCGCAGGATTGCTTCATGCTCTACCGGCTATTCCGGCTATTCCGGTTAACCGGGTGGAAAACGATAGCCCACCAAGGGCGGGGGTGTATCACGCCTGTTGCTCTCGTATGGCATCATTCGGGAACGACATAGAAAACCATGCCAACTCTTGCATTACATCAGTCAGAAACAAGATGAATCAGTTGACCACATATTGCATTCGAGCATTCAGAAACAACACAGCAAACCCAAGTGATGGCGGGCAAGACGAGTCACGGAGCCACCACATCCAGCAGTGTGAAGAGAGGAGGCTGCATGCAGATTTGATATCACTCATACGGGTGAGTCTTGAAAAAAGCAATTTTGATTTTGCGGCAATCTTGATTTTACAACCGCACATGTCGCCAGTTTCCCTGCTGGGAGAATTTCTGGTGAGGCTCAAGAAGATGGTGGATGACAACATGTACGCCACCCCTGCGTGCCTGGATATACAAGAGCACGCCTGTGAGATAGTTACAGGATTACTCCAGCATAACGAAAACGTTGTATTGATCAACAGTCAGAATATCATTGTCACGTTACTGAAGGCTTCAAAAGTGATGGCCCGGTTTGAGAGCAGCATGCTTTTCGCTGGCCTCCCTCATGACTGCCACGGGGTTCTTCTCAAGCCTCTCTCGTCTGTTCTCGCTAAACAGGCAGAAGATCTTTTGACACACAGGAGACAAGCTCTGGGCATCAACACTGCGCCTGCTGGTGCACCACCACCTTGAGTGTTTCATTACAGAGTATCTTTGTATCTTCGAAACACTGAAACCAGCATTCAATTCTTGGTGTGCTTAACGATTGCTATTTTTTTTCCTTTGTTAACTTTTGCGAACTTGTGGGCCTTTGCAAACTGTAATAATGAGTTGTGTTCACCTTCGGGTGTGGAGACTGGGAGTGTAATCCTTTCATTATCTACAAAAACTGGAATCGTTTATGCGTGATTAAGACTTCAATCCATCTTCAATGCATCAATATCGTGCCTGCCTGTGTACAGGTTCAGCTTGGAGCCGGATAACGTCCTGCTGAATGGTTATGAGCTCTGCTAATTGAAATCATTTGTGCATAAAGATTTCAATTCATCTTCTGCATCAGGGCAAGATAGAAGTCTTTTCTACAGTATGCATCAACACTGTGCCTGCCAGTGTACCAGCAGGGCCGGCTCTATCTTTGGGAAGGCCCTTGGACGAACTAATGTCCTGCCGAACGAATGGCTATGCAATTCTCGATAACATGCCACTTCCTTTGAGACTTGCGTAATTTGTTACTATCCGATTGAACTCACCCTACCAATGCTTAATGGTAGATTTTATATTGTTGTCCACGTAACTAACAGTGCAACTGCATATTTATGGACTCATTGTGTCGCTGAGCAGAACATACACGCATTCATGTAGCATGTTCAGGTGTACCACTAGGAACAACTGAGCTTGCTATCCCTGTGGTCTGTAACACTAAACCTTATCGCAACAGATATTTCAGGTAGGGGGGCAGCCGATCGCTGTTGCGCATCGATCAGGTTCAGAAGAGTAAAAAATTCTGTCGCAGTCAGTCAATCAAGTTCGGGTTTGGACGCGGCTTTGAACGACCAAGCCCAAACTGGAAAGATTCACATTTCAGGAACAAGCTGATTCAGAGTGGGTTGATGGGCTGCCCTACACGCGATCACAGTCCGCAGGTACACTTTTTTTTCCATCACCACCGCTTTGAGAAGCTTCATGTCCTATACAGACATACGGGAAGAGCCGGATTCAACCTGGGCAGCTTAGAAAAAGGTACGAAACTGAGAAACGCCAGGAGGCTCGTGGCCACGGTAATATTTGAGGCTCTTCGCGTTAAACAAACAGTCGACGAATCGCACATAATGTTCTAACAAAATACATACAATTATTTAATACACCCTTTACTTCTTTTGAAAATATGTGAAACATTTTTTAGATACACGCTGAACTTTTTCAGATTCATTATTAACATATTTTAGAATACATGTTTCAACATTTTCTGAATACATGTTAAACATTTTTAAAATACAGGTTAAACTTTATCAGATACACCCTGAACATTTTTCATGTTGAACATTTTCCGAGTACATGTTAAACATTCTTAATAAATTCCATGATTTTTGTTTTGTAAAACGCACAAAACATTTGTTAAGTGTCAGAACAAACATATTTTTAAATGCCACAATCTTTTTGAATGGTGCAAAATACCTAAAATTATGCGACCATTTTATTACATTTTATAAACATTATTTAGTGTGACGAATACTTTTCAAACGTGTGAACATTTCAAAAAATATCACAGACATTGTTTTGAATTGTACAGACCATTTGTCTAAACATATTATTGAGAACATTGTTTTTACATTGTATAAAACTTTTCTTAAATGTCAAGAACTTTTTGTTGGACACATGATCATTTTCTAAAATGTCACTGACATTGGTTTTGAATGATATATATATTTTATAATTTTGCGTACAATTGTTTTACACCGCATGACCATTTTAAAAATATGTGATGAATGTTTCAAGAATTTATTGAAATTATTTTTTTGAAATACATATATAGGATTGACTATTCGTCACCCTGGGTGAGGAATAGTTATTTTTCATACAGTTTTTCTTGCTGTTCTTCATATCCCTTATGCCCAGCCATTGATAGTGAAAAGATCCATGTCTCCAAAAAAACATAGACCTGTTGTACTACATTCACTTGGGTCGTCAACACCAGAGACTATAATCCTGTAATGCTCCGGTGTCAAGGTTCCAAGGAGTGAAGGAACTTACCAAGGCTGGTATGCAAGTAATTCTCCATTAATTTCTCCCCTTTACCAACTGCATATGTTCATCCAATTACTGTTTTTTTTAAATAAGAAGGGGCCATGCATGCAGATTGATTTGTTAGATCATTGTCATGTCGTAGTACGTAGATTTTTTTCACAGACCACTTTCACATAACCCCCTCACGCGTAGCGGCGGTCAAGGTCTTTGTCTCTTTGATCTTTCACCTCAATCAATTTTTTTCACCTGTATCTATCTAACTATTGTGCTTGCAGGTATTGCGGCCATCCAAATGCTAAAGTGGCAGGTGCAACTGCGGTATTGGTAGCATGGATGTTGTGATAAACCTGACGTGCTCCGCCGATAAACTGTTAGAGTATATTCGGCAATTTCTTGTGCCCGGCAAAGATATGGAAAGTAGTTTGTAGATTGCTTTTCTTAATTGATATCCTTATAGGCAAATCTCTAGCCAGTGTGACCCTTGTTCAATGTGTGACATATATTGCCGACGTTAATGCCCCAAGAAAAATCTATTTCTTTTCCAGTCTTGCAGATGTCCAGACCCAGGATATTGCCTCTAATTATGTTGGATATGTACGGATGCAATGTATGGTATACTGCTATTTTGGTAGAGTATTCAAGGCGTATTTGGCACATGCTATTTCAAACCTCTTTGAAAACATATTGGTTAACCTACTAATTCATATGTTTTATATATTTATTATTTGGTAATAATTTGTGGGTATATGAGGATGTATAAAGGTAGTCTGACATAACTTCATTTCTGAACCAAAATTAATGGCAGAGCCAGACCTGATTTTTAATAGACTTTAGGGCTTTTTTTAATCCGGTGCACTTTTTCTCTAATCAATATGTACAAGTTTCTCATGCCGTGGACACAAGTTACAATGCCGCAGACTATATGTGAAACTATATATAGCTTATTTATAATTATATCATCATGAAAAATGTATTAATCTAAAAAAATGTACGGAGAACAACTACAAGGTAGTGTGAATTTATAATGCCCCACCCTCTAATGAGTAATGCTTACAAAAAGGTAGAACACAACAGAAAGATAAGGATACAAAAATATAGTTACAAGGCATTTACAAATATATCTCCATACTTCAAACGAAAAATATAAAGTTTTCCTACATTTTAACTAGCTCATGCAAATGCACGGATTGACGACTAGTTCTTGAAATGCATTCACATATTTTTAACTCTGAGAACATTTCTAAAATTCATGGAAATTTTGAAGTCGTGAACCTTTTTTTGAAATTGCAATTTTTCTTAATTCAGGAATATTTTTAGAATTTCAAGAATAGTTTTTGAAATCTGGCCACATTTTTATAATTCATGATATTTTTTAAATTCATGAATATGCTTTAAAATCGAACATCTTTAAAATCACAACTTTTTTACAACTTAAGAATGTATTTCTAAAATCTGAGAACATTTTTAAAACTCATCAACATTTTCAAATGGATGAATATTTTTTGAAAATGTGAACATTTTTCAAATTAATGAATGCTTTTTTAATTCATGGACATTTTAAAATGCTTGAGAAGTTTTGAAAATTATACGAGTACCTGGCACCCTTGTTGGCACCTCGACCTCTCTTCTTGAAACCGTTATACTGAAAATTGAGTTAACACTTAACCAAATCGCATGACAATATTTCTTTCAATCTAGTTACTTGGGAGAGCCTAGAGGACATCTCTCATTCTCAGAGGGGCAAATCCTATCTTGCTTGTTCCTCTGCCCCATCACCCCCTTGCACGTCGTCTCCGTCTCTGCCACCGAGCCCTACATCATTCCCAGGTTGCGCCTCCGTCTCCTCGTCGACAGCAAGCTCCCGAGTACCGAGCTTTGGCAGCTGCTGCGAGGATAGCACCTGCACGGTCGTCCGTGTTGGGATCCGCCCATTTCTTTTTTGAAATGGAACACACTTGCATTCCTCTTTCATATCATTGCTGGACAGGTTGCCAGCTACAGAGTTTAGTACAAACTCTGGCAGATGCCCCAGCCAAATGACACACGCTTCAGAATTTAACCTAGCACCGAAAGCAGCTAAACCATGTGCCACCAAATTACATGCTCGAGGGCAATTTACAACACACGCATCAGAAAATGCTACATGTAGCTGATACTTAATCTCTCTAAAAATGGGCCCTAGTGCAGACAAATCATATTCTTCAGTAGATACAGCCTTCCTTAACTGAATTGAATCTGTCTCTAACATTACTTTGTCACAACCCATTTGGTTAGCAATATTTATAGTATATAACATAGCCATTGCTTCAGCTTGGAACGCATCAGCGACCCATTCTAGTTTGCCTGCACCTGCAGCTAGAGGTTCATCCTTATCATTTCTAATAACCATGCCCCATCCTCCATCATTGGAATTACCATGAAAGGTTGCATCTGTGTTGATCTTAAGAATTCCAGCAGGTGGTCTTGACCATTTGAGTTTTTGTTGTCGGGCTAGCGTCCTTCCTTCATGTGCCTTCACGACATTCAAAAAGTGATAATCAATAGAAGAGAAAATCTCACTAAATGATTCTAAAACATTCCCTTTATTTGCATTGTTTCTCTCATGCCACCAGCGCCAAAGTAATAAGCAAGTTTTTAACTTAATGTCCTCCTGCAGCTTAAAGATTTCTTCTAGGAAATTCAAAGCATCAACACAGGGAACTACTTGCAGCCTGACATGCTCAAGTTGAAGCATTCTCCACACTTCTTTTACTTTCTTACACTTTATAAAACAGTGCCCCCCATCCTCATCCAATCTAAGACACATAGGGCATCCAGTGTCAACTTCCATACCTCTGCTTTTTAGTTTTGTCCGAAGCGGTCTTTTCTGGTGCCGTTGCCCGGGAGTGTAGGGCTTTTGGTGAGTGGAACTTGGTAAGGAAACATTTATATAGTGTGCTGAATTTTTTTGTTACTTGTCACTATGGAAACTAATCTTTTGAGGGGCTTGTTTGGGGTATCTTCACCCCAACCAGAAGAGCAAAGAGTTGCTCCTCAACCTACTGAAGTTTATGAAAATATCTTTGAGATTCCTTCGGGTATGATAGACAAACTGCTAGCTAATCCATTTGCAGGAGATGGAACATTGCATCCCGATTTACACCTTATCTTTGTGGATGAAGTTTGTGGATTATTTAAGCTTGCAGGTATTCCCGATGATGTTGTCAAAAGAAAGGTCTTCCCTTTATCTTTGAAGGGAGATGCATTGACATGGTATAGGCTATGTGATGATACGAGATCTTGGAATTATAAGCGATTGAAGTTGGAATTTCACCAGAAGTTCTATCCTATGCATCTTGTTCATCGTGATCGTAATTACACATATAATTTCTGGCCTCGCGAAGGAGAAAGCATAGCTCAAGCTTGGGGGAGGCTTAAGTCAATGTTATATTCATGCCCCAATCATGAGCTCTCTCGGGAAATGATTGTTCAGAATTTTTATGCTCGGCTTTCTCTTGATAATCGCAACCTGCTCGATACTTCCTGTGCTGGTTCTTAAATGCTGAAGACTATTGATTTCAAATGGGACTTATTGGAAAGAATTAAACGCAACTCTGAAGATTGGAGTTTCGACGATGGTAAGGAGTCAGGTATGACACCTAAGTTTGATTGTGTTAAATATTTTATGGATACCAATGCTTTTCGTGGATTTAGCGCTAAGTATGGACTTGACTCTGAGATAGTACCTACTTTTTGTGAATCTTTTGCTACTCACATTGATCTCCCTAAAGATAAGTGGTTTAAATATAATCCTCCTGTTGAAGTGAAAGTAGTTGCACCTATTACAGTCGAAGAAAAGACTATTACCTATAGTGATCCTATTGTTCCTATTGCTTATGTTGAAAAACCTCCTTTTCCTGTTAGGATAAAGGATCATGCTAAAGCTTCGACTGTTGTCGTAAGAGTAATACTAGGACTTATACACCTCCTGAGCGAATTAATGTTGAACCTAGTATTGCTATGGTTAAAGATCTCTTGGATGAGGACTTAGATGGGCATGTTATTTCTTTCTTGGGTGAGACTGCTAATATTGCTAGACCTGATACTAAGACACGTAGACTTGTCATAGGCATGCCTGTTATTTCTGTTAAAATAGGAGATCATTGTTATCATGGCTTATGTGATATGGGTGCTAGTGCTAGTGCAATACCTTATGATCTTTATAAAGAAATTATGCACGACATTGCACCCGTTGAATTAGAAGACATTGATGTTACTATTAAGCTTGCTAATAGGGATACCATTAAACCTATTGGGATTGTTAGAGATGTTGAAGTTTTGTGTGGGAAGGTTAAATACCCTGCTGATTTTCTTGTTCTTGGTTCCCCGCAAGATGATTTTTGTCCCATTATTTTTGGTAGACCCTTCTTGAATACTGCTAGTGCTAAGATTAATTGTGAAAAGAATATTGTCACTGTTGGCATAGATGGTACTCCCTCCGGTCCTTTTTAGTTCGCATATAAGATTTGTTTGAAGTCAAACCTCGTGAACTTTGACCAAGTTTATAGAAAAAAATACCAACATTCAGAATGTGAAATCAACAACATTAGATGCCTCATGACTTTAGTTTTCATATTGCATAAACTTAGCATTATAGATGTTAATATTTTTTCATACAAATATGGTCAAACTTTATGAAGTTTGACTTCAGACAATTCTTATATGCAGAGTAAAAAGGACCGGAGGGAGTATGTCTCATGAGTTTAATTTCGCCAAGTTTAGTAGACAACCTCGTGAAAGGGAACCACCTAGTAAGGATGAGATTATTGGTCTTGCTTCCATTGCTGTTCCTCCAACTGACCCGTTAGAACAATATTTGCTAGACCATGAAAACGATATGTTTATGAAGGAAAGGGAAGAAATAGATGAAGTGTTCCTTAAACAGGAACCTATGTTGAAACATAACCTTCTCGTTGAAATTCTTGGGGATCCCCCTCCACCCAAGGGTGATCCAGTGTTTGAACTCAAACCATTACCTGATAATCTTAAGTATGCTTATCTTGATGAAAATGAAATATATCCTGTTATTATTAGTGCTAACCTTTCAGAGAAAGAAGAAGAAATATTATTGAAAACTCTAAAGAAGCACCGAGCAGCTATAGGATATACTCTGGATGATCTTAAGGGCATTAGTCCCACATTATGTCAACACAAGATTTTAGTGGAGAAAGATGCCAAACCAGTTAGAGATCCTCAAAGATGATTAAATCCCAAGATGAAGGAAGTGGTAAGAAAGGAGATACTAAAGCTCCTTGAGGCAGGTATTATTTATCCCATTGCTGATAGTGAATGGGTAAGCCCTGTCCATTGTGTCCCTAAAAAGGGAGGTATTACCGTTGTTCCTAATGATAAAGATGAATTGATCCCGCAAAGCATTATTATAGGTTATAGGATGGTAATTGATTTCCGTAAGTTAAATAAAGCTACTAAGAAAGACCATTACCCTTTACCTTTTATTGATCAAATGCTAGAAAGGCTATCCAAACACACACATTTTTGCTTTCTAGATGGTTATTCTAGTTTCTCTCAGATACCCGTGTCAGTGAAGGATCAATCTAAAACTACTTTTACTTGCCCTTTTGGTACTTTTGCTTATAGACGTATTCCTTTTGGTTTATGTAATGCACCTGCTACCTTTCAAAGATGCATGATGACTATATTCTCCGATTTTTGTGAAAAGATTTGTGAGGTATTCATGGATGACTTCTCCGTCTATGGATCCTCTTTTGATGATTGTTTGAGCAACCTTGATCGAGTTTTGCAGAGATGCGAAGACACTAGTCTCGTCCTGAATTGGGAAAAGTGTCACTTTATGGTTAATGAAGGCATTGTCTTGGGGCACAAGATCTCTGAGAGAGCTATTGAAGTTGATAAAGCCAAAGTTGATGCTATTGAAAAGATGCCATGTCCCAAGGACATAAAAGGTATAAGAAGTTTCCTTGGTCATGCCGGTTTTTATAGGAAGTTCATTAAGGACTTTTCTAAAATCTCTAGGCCTTTGACTAATTTATTGCAAAAAGATATTCCTTTTGTCTTTGATGATGATTGTGTAGAAGCGTTTGAAGTACTTAAGAAAGCTTTGATCACTGCACCTATTGTTCAGCCACCTGATTGGAATTTACCTTTTGAAATTATGTGCGATGCTAGTGATTATGTTGTAGGTGCTGTTTTAGGGCAAAGAGTTGATAAGAAATTGAATGTTATCCAGTATGCTAGTAAGACTCTTGATACTGCCCAGAGAAATTATGCTACTACTGAAAAAGAGTTCTTAGTAGTTGTGTTTGCATGTGATAAGTTTGGACCTTATATTGTTGATTCCGAAGTTACTATTCACACTGATCATGCTGCTATTAAATATCTTATGGAAAAGAAAGATGCTAAGCCTAGACTCATTAGATGGGTTCTCTTGCTCCAAGAATTTGACTTGCATATTATTGATAGAAAGGGAGCTGAGAACCCCGTTGCAGATAACTTGTCTAGGTTAGAGAATGTTCTTGATGACCCACTTCCTATTAATGATAGCTTTCCTGATGAACAAATAGCGGTCGTCAATGCTTCTCGTACTGCTCCTTGGTATGCTGATTATGCTAATTACATTGTTGCTAAATATTTACCGCTTAGTTTCACATACCAGCAAAAGAAAAATTTCTTTTATGATTTAAGACATTACTTCTGGGATGATCCACACCTTTATAAAGAAGGAGTAGATGGTGTTATTAGACGTTGTGTGCCTGAGCATGAACAGGAACAGATTCTACGTAAGTGTCACTCTTAATCTTATGGAGGACACCACGCTGGAGATAGAACTGCGCATAAGGTACTACAATCTGGTTTTTATTGGCCTACTCTCTTCAAAGATGCTCGTAAGTTTGTCTTATCTTGTGATGAATGTCAAAGAATAGGTAACATTAGTAGACGTCAAGAAATGCCTATGAATTATTATCTTGTTATTGAACCATTTGATGTTTGGGGCTTTGATTATATGGGACCTTTTTCTGCCTCTAATGGTTATACACATATTTTAGTTGCTGTTGATTACGTTACTAAGTGGGTAGAAGCTATTCCAACTAGTAGTGCTGATCATAACACTTCTATTAAAATGCTTAAAGAAGTTATTTTTCCGAGGTTTGGAGTCCCTAGATATCTTATGACTGACGGTGGTTCACATTTTATTCATGGTGCTTTCCGTAAGATGCTTGCTAAGTATGATGTCAATCATAGAATAGCATCTCCTTATCATCCGCAGTCTAGTGGTCAAGTAGAGTTGAGCAATAGAGAGCTCAAATTAATTTTGCAAAAGACTGTGAATAGATCTAGAAAGAATTGGTCCAAAAAACTTGATGATGCATTATGGGCCTATAGAACTGCATACAAAAATCCTATGGGTATCTCTCCTTATAAGATGGTTTATGGAAAAGCGTGTCATTTACCTCTTGAACTTGAACATAAAGCATATTGTGCTATTAAAGAGCTCAATTATGACTTCAAATTTGCCGGTGAGAAGAGGTTATTTGATATTAGCTCACTTGATGAATGGAGAACCCAAGCCTATGAGAATGCCAAGCTTTTCAAAGAAAAAGTCAAACACTGGCATGATAAGAGGATACAAAAGCGTGAGTTTTACGTAGGGGATTATGTGTTATTATTCAACTCTCGTTTAAGATTTTTTGCAGGAAAACTTCTCTCAAAATGGGAAGGTCCCTACGTTATCGAGGAGGTCTATCGTTCTGGGGCCAGAAAAATCAACAACTTCGAAGGCACAAATCCGAGGGTGGTAAACAGTCAAAGAATTAAACACTATATTTCAGGTAATCCTATCAATGTTGAAACTAATATTATTGAAACCGTAACCCCCGAGGAATACAAAAGGGACACTTTCGAGAACGTTCCAGGCCCCGAAAAGGTATAGGTATGTGGTAGGGTAAGTAAACCGACTCCGAAACAACTCCAATGGCAATTTTTATCAGTTTTGGAATATTTAAGAATTTTAGGAAGAAATAAGTAGTCTGAAAGGGACACGAGGCTCCCACGAGAGTGGAGGGCGCCCCCCTGTAGGGCGCGCCCCCTGCCTCGTGGTTACCTCGTGTGCTTCCCGGACTCCGTTTTCTTGTATGTTACGTATTTTGGTCGTTAAAAATTCATTATATATACTCCCGAAGGTTTTGACCACCGTATCACGAAAATATCCTCTATTTTCATTTCGAGCTGTCCGTGTTGCAGATTTGGAATAAGATGTCGTCCCAAGATTCGGAGGGGGAGAGCTACATGGCTGAGTATATCGCAAACCCAAAAGTATATGGGGATGTGGGGCATTATGGCTGGACCATGGAGTAAGAAGAAGACTATGATCCAAAGGGGAAGGAGGAGACAATCTCCGATGAAGAGGATGATCCACTACCTCAACCTGGTGATATGCATGTGGAGTTCAAGAAGTCAAGCCTCCCTAAGGTCCAATCTATCCCACCATGTTTTTTGCAGGACAGCAAGGCAGCACAATGCAAAAAGATAATGAAACTTGAGCTCGAGAATGAGGATCTGAGGGAGGAAAATTTTAGCCTCAGACGCAAGCTAGAGAAGAAAAATGCAACAATTCCACCGTCATCATGACCACCTCCATCACCTCCGAGGAAATAATCACATGGGTATGGGCACTCCCCTTGGCAATTGCCAAGCTTGGGGGAGGTGCCCCGGTATCGTATCACCATCACACTCCTATCTTTACTGCTTTATTTAGTTCTATCCTTTTAGTAGCATCTTGATCTAGAAGTTTTGGTATCAAGTAGTTTGAGTTTTGCTTTGTGATCTCTTTATGTAATCGAGTCCGTGAGCTATCTATAATAAAGATTAGTGTTGAGTCAAGGGCTTTGCTATGTGCTATGATCTTGAGAAAGTAGAAAGAATAAAAGGGTTCATATTGATCTTATGGATAGTGATAACTTCACATATAGAAAGTATGAGGCATAAAATTTTTGTTGAGAGTTGATGAATGTAGCCTTGGTCATCGTTGCAATTAATAGGAAGTGATAAGGAAAGAGGTGTTCACATATAAATATATTATCTTGGACATCTTTTATGATTGTGAAGCACTCATTAAGTATGACATGCTAAAAGAGTTGATGTTGGACAAGGAAGACAACGTAATGGTTTATGTTTTCCGACATCTCAGTTAAAGTATATTGTCATTGAACTTCCAAACATGTTGAGCTTACCTTTCCCCCTCATGCTAGCCAAATTCCTTGCACGAAGTAGAGATACAACTTGTGCTTCCAAATACCCTTAAACCCAGTTTTGCCACGAGAGTCCACCATACCTACCTATGGATTGCGTAAGATCCTTCAAGTAAGTTGTCATAGGTGCAAGCAATAAAAATTGCTCTCTAATTATGTATGACTTATTAGTGCGGAGAAAATAAGCTTTGTACGAACTTGTTGTGGAAGTAATAAAAGCGACGGACTGCATAATAAAGGTCCACATACAAGGGGCAATATAAAGTGACGTTCTTTTGCATTAAGATTTTATGCATCAACCCTAAACGCGCATGACAACCTCTGCTTCCCTCTACGAAGGGCCTATCATTTACTTTATGTTTTTACTTTATGCTTGAGTCAAGGTGATCCTCACCTTTCCCTTTTTCATTTTATCCTTTGGCAAGCTCCTCGTGTTTGAAAGATCATGATATATATATCCAACTGGATGTAAGTTAGCATGGGCTATTATTGTTGACATCACCTAAAGGTGAATACGTTGGGAGGCAACACAATAAGCCCCTATCTTTCTTAGTGTCCGGCTGAAACTCTATAACCACAAGTATTGCGTGATTGTTCGCAATTGTAGAAGACTACGAGATAGTTGAGTATGTGAGCTTGCTGAAAAGCTCTTTTATTGACTCTTTCTGATGTTACGATAAATTGCAATTGCTTCAGTGACTGAGATTATAGTTTGTTAGTTCCCAATGAAGTTTTTGAACCATACTTGACATTGTGAATTGCTTGTTACTTGAGCATAGGAAATCATATGACAAAATCTATATACGTTGCTGTTCTTAGAATGATCATGATGCCCTCATGTCCGTATTTATTTTTATCGACACCTCTATCTCTAATCATGTGGACATATTTTTCGATTTCGGCTTCTGCTTGAGGACAAGCGAGGTCTAAGCTTGGGGAAGTTGATACGTCTGTCGGTGTCAATACTGGCGGATCTCGGGTAGGGGGTCCCGAACTGTGCATCTAGGCGGATGGTAACAGAAGACAAGGGACACAATGTTTTTACCCAGGTTCGGGCCCTCTCGATGGAGGTAAAACCCTACTCCTGCTTGATTAATATCGATGATATGGGTAGTACAAGAGTAGATCTACCACGAGATCAGAGAGGCTAAACCCTAGAAGCTAGCCTATGGTATGATTGTTGTTTGTCCTACGGACTAAAACCCTCCGGTTTATATAGGCACCAAAGAGGGTTAGGGTTACAAAGAGTCGGTTACAATGGTAGGAGATCTGCATATCCGTATCGCCAAACTTGCCTTCCACGCCAAGGAAAGTCCCATCCGGACACGGGACGAAGTCTTCAATCTTGTATCTTCATAGTCCAGGAGTCCGGCCAAATGTGATAGTTCGGCTATCCGGACACCCCCTAATCCAGGACTCCCTCAGTAGCCCCGAACTAGGCTTCAATGACGATGAGTCCGGCGCGCATATTGTCTTCGGCATTGCAAGGCGGGTTCCTCCTCCGAATACTTCATAGAAGATTTTGAACACAAGGATAGTGTCCGGCTCTGCAAAATAATATTTACACAAACTCAATCTGCTGACGTATTCCATGGCGTGACATCACACCGCGGCCTAGCCTTTATTCGAATCGTTTTTACTGTCCCACCTAAGCACGTTTAGCGAGGCAGTTTCCTTGGCACGTCTTGTCGAAGCAGAGATCATGTCCCCCGATTCCGGGATTCTCATCAATACGGGCGTGGGTAACCCAACCACGCCATCAATTATGGCGCTTGGGAGATAAGCGAGTTTTACCAGGCTGGTGGGGACGCATAGCTTCGTCCGTCCATATAAGGGGATAAGGATCCACTTTTTCACACACGCCTTCTTCCTCCTTTGCTCATCCATTTCCGTGCACTCGAGCTCCAGCGCCCAAGTCCACACATCTCGCCTCAACCTTCCCCTGCCATGTCTGGAGGGGGAGGCAAGTGGATGGTCTCCTTCGTCACGGAGGGGCACATCAAAAAGCTGCGGAAGGTCGGATACTTGTCCAGCGACATCGCACATCGGCTCCCCGACAAGGGGCAACTTATCCCCACCCCTAGGCCCCATGAGAGGGAGGTGTTCCTCACCCACTTCCTCCGCGGACTAGGTTTTCCACTCCACCCATTTGTCCGGGGGCTCATGTTCTACTACAGCCTGGATTTCCACGATCTGGCCCCAAATTTCATCCTCAACATCTCGGCGTTCATCGCCGTGTGCGAGGCCTTCCTCTGCATCCAGCCCCACTTTGGCTTATGGCTGAAGACCTTCAATGTCAAGCCAAAGGTAGTGGGCGGCCACCAGGCGGAGTGCGGAGGTGCCATGGTGGGCAGGATGCCCAACGTCTTATGGCTGAAGGGCTCCTTCGTGGAGACCATAAAGGGGTGACAATCGGGGTGGTTCTACATCACCGAGCCGCGTGACCCTAAATGGGCAGCGGCCCCCGAATTCCGATCTGGCTTCCCTACATGGCTCACCTCCTGGAAAGAGACGGGCCTGACGTGGGGTAATTCGGAAGAGCTGACCAGACTTCAATCCTGCGTCCAAAGCCTGGTGAACAAGAAGCTCAAGCTTATCAACGTAGTCCAGGTCATGCTCATTCGCCGGATCCTCCCGTGCCAACAACGGGCCTTTAGCTTGTGGGAGTTTGATCTGGCATAGCACCAAACCTTGAGCAGGCTTTTTGACACTACGTACGAAGATGCCTGGAAGGTGCTGTTCAAGGGCGCCGAGGCTCCCGCATCCGCTACCGAAGATCGCGGATACAGCTCGCAGCGTCAAGCCAGCGAGGTAAGCTACTTTACTCTTTACGGGACTATTGTTATCCATAGTTTGACTCTATGCGGAATCTAAACTCCCTTACCTTTGACAGGCTTGGCAGAAGACGTCCGGGCAGGTTAACTGTCCGGCTCCCTTGCTAGAAGACCCAGTGAATGCCCGATTGACGGGGCTGCTGGTTCCGGCACCTCACGTGGTGCCGGAGAAAAAGTCCAAGAAGAAGGCCACGGGAGCTCGAAGGAGTTCCCGGCGCCTGGTGTTGTCGGACTCATCGTCCGATGACTCTGAGGCGGACTCCTCCCGCGAAGACGAGGAGGAGGAAAAAGAGGCCTCTCCCCCAGCGGGGGGAGAGAAGAAAAGGAGGGCCTCCCCAACTGGGGAGGCCGGGGGGTCCAAGAAAGGAAGGACCCTTCCCCCGGACTACTCCACCAATGCCGACGACGACGAAGAGGAGTGGCCACCGAGGCCTAAGCCCCTGGCGACATCGTAAGTGTCCGGATACCAGAATAACTCATGGCATTTCGTTTGCCGTATAGAATCTCCTAACGCCGAATATAACCCTGCAGCCCGCCCAAGGACGGGCTCGACGCTTCAACGAGCGGCTCCCTGGCTTTGTCGGATGTGAATAGCACTTCACTTCCGGCTGCCTCCTCTCCTCGCGCTGCGGATGACACCGAGGTGGGGTCCAAAAAGGGGCCCAGCCAGGAGGAGGAGGTCCAGGAGGCGCCGCAAGGCAACCTCCCGGACTCCAGTCACAAGGGGGATCAAACCCCAAAGGGCTCTAAGTCCGGCCCTGGGCCGGACTCCGTACCGGAACCTTCAGTGGTTCCGGAGTCCGGCAGGCGGCCCCTTCTAAGAAGGGCGAGACTGCGACATCGGTGACCTCCATCCAACCGGAGGCACCGGATAATTTGCTGGAGGCGCTTAACGGCGCCTCCATCAACGAGGAGCACCACACTGTTATGAGTGTGGTGATCCAGAAAGTTCAGTCTGCCAAGAGCGGGCTGATTGAAGCCTGTGCCAGCCTTCTAACGGGCTTTGAGGTATGTATGTAAAACATGTGAAAATGTTACCGCATAGATAGTAGCCCCTGATGCTCAGTTTGGTGTTCGGAAAGAAAAGCCGGACTGAGGATCTAAAAAGATATACGCAGGAGTCTAACATAAAAATGTCAATATGGGAATGCAGGCCGCACTGCTGACATCTGCCGCACTGACTGCGGAGGTCGATGCATTGAAGCAGAGCCTCGAGCGGTCCGAGAACGAGCTCGGCCTTGCCAAGAAGCAGCTCGAGGACAAGGAAGGTAGGTAGTACCTTAGTAAGTGTATATAAAAATACCTGGTTGCAAATAGTGACAGGACCAACGTGAATGTGATAGGGGCCACAACCGAGGTGGCGACCCTAAAGGAAGCGATGTCCAGGGCCGAAGATAATGCGGCCATGGAGCGCACCGAGCGAGAGAAACAAGAGGTGCGGGTGGCAGAGGTGTGGCAAGAGCTCAATGCTCTCGTGAAAAAACACGAGAGTTTAGAGCTTGACTCAAAGACGCGAGAGTCCGAGCTTGCCTCGGCACTTGAAAGTGCCAAATCTGCCAAGGCCGAAGCCCAAAAAGCCCTCCAGGAGATTGAGGCGATGAAAAAGATAGCGGCGGGTAAGGCATTCATTATGCAAAATAAGCATGTGAAAGTGAATTACGTGTTACTTACCCGAATCCGGAGCTCTCCAGGAGCATTCGCAGATCTGCCCCGCAGTGTGTCCGACGCCGCCGCATTCTACCGAGCCGAAGAAGGGAGGTCGACGGAGAAGGTGTTCTGGTCCCAGTATGCTGAGGCCGGACACCCGGTGCCCTTGAGCGACCAGCTGAAGCAGCTGGTCGAGCTCCATAAGGTAGCCGAACAGGCCATGAAGGGCCTTATAGGCCGGCCGTGGCCTGGGGAGGTCCTGCCTGAGAGCTACTTCAGGCTGGTGAGGCGGCTGGTGGATGCCTGTCCCTGGCTTGAAGTCATCAAGTGCTTCGTCTGCATCGAAGGTGCCCTTAGGGCCCTTGCCTGTGCTAAAGTGCACTGGGGCAAGATGGACGCTGAGTAGCTTGTGACGGACAGACTACCGCCGGGCAAGGAGTATCGCAAGCCCGAGATGTATTGTGAGGGAGTCCTGAAGGATGCCCGCCTTATAGCGGGTGAATGCTCCAAAGATGTAATTTTTGAGTAAACTCGCATTTGTTATCCCGTACCCTGAAAACTTGTTCATATGCGCTAAGCAATGCTTGTGAATTTAAAATATTACCTTATGTGCGGCCGTTTATTAAATTTGAGAGATGGCGAGTCATCGGCTTCTGCCCCCATGCCACGAGTGCTGGGGTGTTCGGGATAAACTTGAGCGCTCTTTTTCCCATTCTTGGGTCCTTCGAGGGAGGCGCTCAACGCGACGAACAAGGCAACCAGACTATAATGCTTGAACACTCTCACTTAGCCATAGAATTCTATAATTTTAAATTTCAGCGAAGCCCCTAGTATTCGGAAGACCGAATTCGGAGTGCTATCCACGCCTGGGCCGGACAAAGCCGACTCCTCGCTCTAAGCGGCATAAGTCTTTAGGGACTTGAAAACCTCTCGAACAGCGACCGGCTCTCGCCCTATCATGACGGTCAGTTTTAGCTTTCTCCACTGAGGTGCTCAACCCAGCTCAACCGGGGCACAATCGCAGTGGTTCTCCCAACGCTACCTTAGGTGATATAACGGAACGTAAGGTACCAAAACATGGGAGCCGGGCAAACCCAACTATTGACCCAAGACATGATTCGGAGCCGATGCATATAATGCTATAAGTTCGGGGTGCCGCACTTGTGAAAGTGTTCGGACTTATCACACCATATTTTGGGGTACTTAAGCCCCTGGTGTATTTGGCCGTACCAAAGCGTACGGATGCAACATGTCATAAGTGAACATATATAGATAAAAAAGGGAATGCAATAATAGGCAAAAGCTATGCATTGTTTATTCAAAAAAGCTGCGGTGAAAGCAGAACGATACAAATAGTGCGATAAGCAAGGGACGGGACTATTTGACATGTCCCCCTCCAGAGGCGAGCTGCGGGATGATATGTAAAACAGGTATACTGCTCGTTATAGAGACCACCTGGACACTCGACGTAGCTTTCTGCTTCCCTGGTTGTTGCATCGTGCGTTCGGTGATTCTACTGCCGGACAGGGCTTCTTGAGAAAGGAGTCCTGAAAGTAAGAGAAAAAAAGAATGACACAATTGGGAGCCCCTGGTGCGGTTGAGCCGCATTCTGGGCCTGCCGTGGTCGTGCCCCTCCCCCTATGCCCATGGTATTTCCAGAGCGTAATTATGTACGCGTAGTACTGGTTTTGCAATTCTGCGAGGGCTGGGATTGGGGCCGCATTGCTACGCGTGCTCCAGACATGCCAGGCGGTCTTGTTGTAGGTTACTCCGGGTGCGCTTGACAGTGTCCGGACGTTTAATAGCCGGACTCGAGAATTGCCTTGAGAGGCTGCTTTGTATTTCCGCCGCGAGGGCCGCCGTATGGTCCTCCATTCGGAGAGAGCGTTCGGTGTTTCTGTTGACCATAATGACTCCTCGAGGGCCTGGCATCTTGAGCTTGAGGTATGCGTAGTGCGGCAACGCATTGAACTTTGCAAATGCGGTTTGTCCGAGCAGTGCGTGATAGCCGCTGTGGAACGGGACTATGTCGAAGATTAACTCCTCGCTCCGGAAGTTATCCGGGGATCTGAAGACCAGTTCAAGTGTAACTGAGCCTGTACAGTTGGCCTCTACACCTGGTATGATGCCTTTAAAGGTCGTCTTTGTGGGTTTAATACTTGATGGGTCTATGCCCATTTTGCGCACTGTATCCTGATAAAGCAGGTTCAGGCTACTGCCGCCGTCCATCAGGACTCTAGTGAGGTGAAATCCGTCGACGATTGGGTCTAGAACCAATGCGGCGAATCCGCCATGACGGATGCTAGTGGGGTGGTCCCTTCAATCAAAAGTGATCGGGCAAGAGGACCACGGGTTAAACTTTAGGGCGACTGGCTCCATTGCATATAAGTCCCTTAGTGCACGCTTCCGCTCCCTATTGGGTATGTGGATTGCGTATATCATGTTCACCGTCCGCACTTGTAGGGGGAAGCCCTTCTGTCCTCTATTGTTCGGTGGCCGGGGCTCCTCCTCCTCGTCGCTATGCAGCCCCTTGTCATTGTTTTTGGCATTTAACTTGCCTGCCTGCTTGAACACCCAACAATCCCTGTTGGTGTGGTTGGCTGGTTTTTTGGGGGTGCCGTGTATCTGACACAAGCGATCGAGTATTCGGTCCAAATTGGACGGGCCCGGAGTATTTCTTTTGAATGGCTTTTTCCACTGACCGGGTTTAGAGCCTCTGAATCCGGCATTGACTGCCGTATCTTCAGCATTATCGCCATTAATGCGGCGCTTGTGCTTGTTCCGACGCGACCTGCCACTGCTGTCCTTGGTATCTGAATTACCAGGGCTCTTGGTCATGTTGTTACTACGAGCTAGCCAGCTGTCTTCTCCCACGCAAAAGCGGGTCATGAGTGTTGTGAGGGCTGCCATGGATTTCGGCTTTTCCTGTCCTAGGTGCCGGGCAAGCCACTCGTCGCGGATGTTATGTTTGAAGGCTGCAAGGGCCTCTGCATCCGGACAGAAGATGATTTGATTTTTCTTGGTTAGGAACCATGTCCAGAATTGTCTGGTCGATTCCTCTGGCTGCTAAATTATGTGGCTTAGGTCACCGGCATTTGGTGGTCGCACATAGGTGCCCTGGAAGTTGTCAAGGAATGCGGCTTCCAGGTCTTCCCAACAACCAATTGACTCCGTTGGCAAGCTGTTAAGCCAATGCCGAGCTGCTCCTTTAAGCTTGAGTGGGAGGTATTTGATGGCGTGTAGATCATCACCGCTGGCCATGTGGATATGAAGGAGATAGTCCTCGATCCAGACCGCAGGATCTATTGTGCCATCGTATGATTCAATGTTTACGGGTTTGAAACCCTCAGGGATTTGATGATCCATCACTTCGTCTGTGAAGCATAGTGGGTGTGCGGCGCCTCTGTATTGGGCTATATCACGACGTAGCTCAAATGGGTTTTGCCTACTGTGTTCGGCCCGGCCGGATTTGCTGTATCCGGCATGACGGTTGTCATCACGTTTAGTGAAGCACCCACACGATCCGTAGATCGATCTTGTTTGCCTTGCCTTGTCCTCCAATATATCTCGCAGGTCTGGCGCACTTCCCCATGCCTTGGTATTTGAGCGGCGCCGGGGTGCGGCTTGAGTGGAGGGCCGAGAGGCCTCTCTGTCGCGGCCACGAGGTGGTCGGTCGGCCGCATCATGCGCTGGTGATGTAGGTTTGGGTGCTTCCTCCTCTAATCGGGGTAGCAACCTGCGTTTTGGGTGGCACTTGGAGGGGCGTTCGAGTTCGTACTCTTTGGCCGCAAGGACTTCAGTCCATCTGTCAGCTAGCAAATCTTGATCAGCTCTAAGCTGTTGCTGTTTTTTCTTGAGGCTGCTTGCCGTGGCCATAAGCCTGCGTTTGAAACGCTCCTGTTCGACGGGATCCTCAGGCACGGCAAATTCGTCGTCGTCGAGGCTTGCCTCGTCTTCGGAGGGAGGCATGTAATTATCGTCCTCTACCTCTCTATCTGCCGCTCTCTCATGAGGGTTGGCTTCCCCATCCTCCTGTGCTGAATCCTGCTGGAGGGGGTTGTCTTCGGCACTTTCCGGGGTGTTATTGTCTCCTGTGTTGGAACCGGCATTATTGCTGTGGCGGGATTTAGAGCGGCGCCGCTGACGCCGGCGCTTAGGCTGTTTCTTGGAGGGGTCATCCTCCGTTGTTCCATCGTCGTTCCCATCTTTTGGGATGTCCACCATGTAAATGTCGTATGACAAGGTGGCCTTCTAGTGCCCTGTAGGCGCTGGTTCTTGGTCGTCTCCTGCATCGTCGTCCATACCATCGATGTCTTCGGAGTCGAAGTCGAGCATGTCGGTTAAATCGTCGACAGTGGCTACGAAGTGGGTGGTGGGTGGGATTTGAATTTCTTCGTCGTCCGCATCCCAATCTTCCTGACCATAGTCCGGCCCGGGCTCTCCTGATAAAGAAAGAGACTTTAGTGAATTCATGATGTTGCCAAAGGGCGAGTGCTGAAAGATGTCCGCGGCGGTGAACTCCATGACCGGCGCCCAATCGGATTCGATTGGCAGGCGCGCGGAAGGTTCGTAGTACGGAGAGGAGTCCGGCACCTTGGAGTTACGAGCCTTGCAATGGACAGGGATGGTGTTCGGCTCAATTGCCATAGAGATTGCAGCCCCCGAGGCAGTGTCCAGCCACCCATCCTCGATCGGTGCAGTCGGCTCCGAGCTAAGGGTCGGAGCGGACACTGGTGCGGCCTCTAGGGCACTATTCGGCGGAAGAGCTAGATCATGCCCATCGTGACAGTGCGGCGCGCTTGGCTGTGGCTCGAACCCGTCGAAGATCAAGTCTCCGCGGACGTCAGCCATGTAGTTCAAACTTCCAAACCTGACCTGATGGCCAGGGGCGTAGCTTTCAATCTGCTCCAGATGGCCAAGCAAATTGGCCCGCAGTGCAAAGCCGCCGAATACGAAGATCTGTCCGGGGAGAAAGGTCTCACCCTGGACCGCATCGTTGTTGATGATCGGAGGAGCCATCAGGCCTAAAGATGACGACACAGAGGAAATCTCAATGAAAGCACCAATGTCGGTGTCAAAACCGGCGGATCTCGGGTAGGGGGTCCCGAACTGTGCGTCTAGGCAGATGGTAACAGGAGACAAGGGACACGATGTTTTTACCCAGGTTCAGGCCCTCTCGACGGAGGTAAAACCCTACTCCTGCTTGATTAATATCGATGATATGGGTAGTACAAGATTAGATCTACCACGAGATCAGAGAGGCTAAACCCTAGAAGCTAGCCTATGGTATGATTGTTGTTCGTCCTACGGACTAAAACCCTCCGGTTTATATAGGCACCGAAGAGGGTTAGGGTTACACAGAGTCGGTTACAATGGCAGGAGATCTGCATATCCGTATCGCCAAGCTTGCCTTCCACGCCAAGGAAAGTCCCATCCGGACACGGGACGAAGTCTTCAATCTTGTATCTTCATAGTCCAGGAGTCCGGCCAAAGGTGATAGTTCGGCTATCCGGACACCCCCTAATCCAGGACTCCCTCAACGTCCATCTTGCATCATGCTTTTATATCAATATTTATTGCATTATGGGCTGTTATTAAACATTATATATCAATACTTATGGCTATTCTCTCTTATTTTACAAGGTTTACCATGAAGAGGGGGAATGCCGGCAGCTGGAATTCTGGCTGGAAAAGGAGCAAACGTTGGAAACCTATTCTGCACAGCTCCATAAGTCCTGAAACTCCATGAAACAACTTTTTGGAATTAATAAGAATTTCTGAGCGAAATAAATAGGCCAAGGGGCCCACACCTTGTCCAGGAGACAAGGGTCCCCCCCCCTATAGGGCGTGCCCCCTATCTCCTGGGCCCGCTGGTGGGCCTCCGGCGTCCATCTTCTGCTATATCATCACTTTTACCCTGGAAAAAATCGTGGGCAAGCTTACAGGACGAAACTCCATCGCCACGAGGCGGAACCTTGGAGAAATCAATCTAGGGCTCTGGCGGAGCTGTTCTACCGGGGACAGTTCCCTCCGGGAGGGGGGAATCATCACCAACGTCACCACCAACGATCCTCTCATCGGGAGGGGCTCAATCTCCATTAACATCTTCACCAGCACCATCTCCTCTCAAAACCCTAGTTCATCTCTTGTATCCAATCTTGTATCAAAACCACAAATTGGTACCTGTGGGTTGCTAGTAGTGTTGATTACTCCTTGTAGTTGATGCTAATTGGTTTACTTGGTGGAAGATCATATGTTCAGATCCTTTATGGATATTATTACTCCTCTGATTAAGAACATGAATATGCTTTTTAAGTAGTTACGTTTGTTCCTGAAGACATGGGTGAAGTCTTGCTATTAGTAGTCATGTGAATTTGGTATTCGTTCGATATTTTGATGAGATGTATGTTGTCTTTTCCTCTAGTGGTGTTATGTGAACGTCGACTACATGACACTTCACCATTATTTGGGCCTAGAGGAAGGCATGGGGAAGTAATAAGTAGATGATGGGTTGCTAGAGTGACAGAAGCTTAAACCCTAGTTTATGTGTTGCTTCGTTAGAGGCTGATATGGATCCATATGTTTAATGTTGTGGTTAGGTTTACCTTAATACTCCTTTTGTAGTTGCGGATGCTTGCAATAGGGGTTAATCATAAGTGGGATGCTTGTCCAAGTTAGGGAAGTACCCAAGTACTGGTCCACCCACATATCAAATTATCAAAGTACCGAACACGAATCATATGAACGTGATGAAAACTAGCTTGACGATAATTCCCAATGTGTCCTCGGGAGCTTCTTTATTATTATTAGAAATTGTCCAGGCTTATCCTTTGCTACATAAAGGATTGGGCCACCTTGCTGCACTTTATTTACTTTATTTACTTATTGCTCGTTACTATTTATCTTATCACAAAACTATCTGTTACCTACAATTTCAGTGCTTGTAGAGAAAACCTTACTAAAAACCGCTTATCGTTTCCTTCTGCTCCTCGTTGGGTTCGACACTCTTACTTATCGAAAGGACTACGATAGATCCCCTACACTTGTGGGTCATCAAGCGGTAAGCTATTTGTAGCAAGAGCCATAGGAAATGTAGCACCTTGTTTGGGAGGGGCATCGACCATAGTTTTCGCCAATCAAATTCGTCCTCTCCTTCAGCTGCACTTGAAGTAGAGGTTAGACCTGAGCTAGATTCCCGGGCTGGACAGTCAATTGCAACTTTGTATGCAGATTTAACTGAGAATATACCTTTTTTATCATAATGCCATGCCGTGAAGTCCTCAATATGGTCTTGGACTGGGATCTGAAGGATAACTCGTGTATCTTCCGGAATGAACGTCTGATTTACTAGTTCTTCGTCCCACTTGTTCGTGATTGGGTTAATTAGCTCACTGCCTTAGTTATCAAGTTATTACCCTTTTGAGTGATGACCTTTCTGGTGCTGCCTCTCGGAATCCATAGGTCAGACCGTATGTCAATATCCTTACCGCTCCCTACTCGCCATATGATCCTCTTCTTCAGCAGTTCAACACCTTTTAGAATGCTTTGCCATACATAAGAGATGCCACTTCTTGGACTTGCTTGTAGGATTGAACAGTCTGGGTAGTATCTTGCTGATAGCACCTGAGCGCATAATGACGTGGGATTTTGGAGGAGTCTCCATGCTTGCTTTGCTAGCATGGCTAGATTGAACGCATGTAAATCTCTAAACCCCAAGCCTCCACCTTTTTTGACCTAGTTAGTCTCTTCCAACTGACCCAATGCACTTTATTTTCCTTGTCCATCTGGCTCCACCAATACCTATTAATCATGGTGCTGAATTCTTCACAAAGGCCTTTGGTGAGATCAAAGCACGACAAGGTGTAAACAGGAATAGCTTGTGCTACATCATTTATGAATATTTCTTTCCCTGCCTTCGAAAGTAATTTCTCCTTCCAACCTTGAATCCTTTTCCATAATCTTTCCTTCACGTACTCGAACATCTTTGCTTTTGCTTTGCCCACATATGTTGGAAGACCTAAGTATTTTGAGGAGAGGCCTTCCGACGTAATGTTCAGACTGCTCTTCATTTCTTCCTTCTGCCAAGGCCTTATATTTTTGCTAAACAGAATGGATGACTTGACCTTGTTTTTTATTTGTCCTGAGAAGCTCCCATATATGTTAATTATGCGTTCAACTTCTTGAGCACTGCTTGCATTGGCCTCCATTAGCAGCAATGAATCATCTGCAAAAAGGAGGTGACTTACACTAGGAGCTCTTCTACATATTTTGATCCCACTAATTAACCCTCTCATTTCAGCATTATGCAGCATGGCTGAGAACCCTTCCGCACACAGTAAAAATAGGTATGGGGAGAGTGGGTCGCCCTGTCGAAGCCCTCTTTGAGGTGTGATAGTTTCAGTAACCACCCCATTTAATTTTATTCGGTATCTGACCGTGGAGATGCACTTTATTATCAAGTTGATCCACCCTCCGTCAAAGCCCAGTCTATGCATCATCTCCTTTAGAAATGGCCACTCGACGCGGTCGTATGCCTTGCTCATGTCTAATTTTATTGCTGCATAACCCACTGAGCCCTCTCTTTTTCTCTGCAAGAAGTGTGTTAGCTCATATGCCAGCAATGAATTGTCAGATATAAGGTGCCTAGGCACAAAGGTACTCTAATTAGGGGAGATAATGTTGGGGAGAATTACTTTAAGCCTATTTGTAATTACCTTCGAGACCAACTTGTATACCACATTACATAGGCTTATTGGTCTGAGATCATTCATATTCATTGGATTGTTGTTCTTTGGGATTAGAACTATGAGTGTATCATTCCAACCCTCTGGCATGTCTCCCCCTCTCAGAATATGAAGTGCTTCATTGACCACTTGTTCTCCAACAGTTTTCCAAAACTTTTTGAAAAAGATAGCAGACATTCCATCGGGACCCGGTGCCTTGAGGTCGCCAATGCAGTTTGGTGCTGATTTAACCTCTTCTTCTGTGTACTCAGCACACAATACACTGTTCATATGATATGTTACCTTCAGATCTACAGCCTGCATAATTTCCTCCATGTTGCTCCATATAATCTTGGAGGAGAAGATGTTCGAAAAATAGTTTGTAATGTGTTCCTTGAGTGAGTCTTCCCCTACAACCCAGCTTCCATCATCTCTTAGTAATTTTTGGATGGTGTTTCTCCTTTTCCTTTCCGAGGCAAAAGCATGAAAGAAAGACGTATTTCTATCCCGGCTTGTAGCCATTTGACATGGGCCCGTTGTCTCCAATGAGTGTCCTATTGGTGATCAAGGCGATCCAGTTTCTCTTTAAGAAAGTGCTCTCTTGATACTTGCTCTTGATTAATGTCACCACTTCTTACCTCTTCCAACTCTTTCTTTAGATTTTTTATTCTTTTTTGCAGATCTCCCAACATATTGGCATCCCAGTTTTTCAAGTCTCCTGCAACCTTGTTCAGCATACCTTGGATAGATGTCTCCCCTCGCAGCTTTGTTGTGGCCCATGCATTGTTTACAATGGCCTCACAATCTTCCTCATGCAGCCATCTTGCCTCAAATCTGAAGTTGTGTGCCCTTCTTCTAAATGTTTGTGCCCTAGTAACTCCTTTTATATGGATAGTCACTGGCCTGTGATCTGAATGGCGCGGATCACCATTCATCACTTTATAATGTGGGAACCTTGCACACTAGCTTCTCGAGCCCACCGCTCTATCTAGCCTTTCCTTGATGTACCGGCCGGCCTCCCAGCTCTGGTTGCGCCAGGTGTACTTATCCCCTACATAACCCAAATCCTTAAGGCCATAATCAACAAGAGCCACTCTGAATCCCTCCATTTGACTTTGTGCTCTCGCTAGTCCTCCTTTTTTCTTGTGATTAAACAACATTTCATTAAAATCACCTGCACATAACCATGCATGGAAGGTTCAATTTCTGCTTAAGTATGCACATGAGCCTCCAAGTTATTTTCCTTCTATCACTAGATGGTTCCCCATAAATGCCTGTGAAACCCCATTTGAAAACATCCTTTTCTATTACTTACGCATCAATATGATACTTCGAGTAGTTATGCAACTCCAACCTTATCTCTTTCTTCCGAAACAGAGCCAAACCTCCCCTTTTTCCTTCACAGGCTCTTACCACCATATTACTCATTTCTAACATCCACTTGAATTTCTCCATTCTACTGTCATCCATCTTGGTTTCCGACAAGAAGAGGATGTCATGGTCCTCCCGCTTTTGAAGATCCAGAAGCCCCCGAACTGCCGGGCCATTCCCCAGTCCCCGGCAGTTCCAAGCTACTATTTTCATTTTGATTCGTCGGGATGTCCCTGCAGCCCAGCGTTTTCTGCATTCAATCATGTGTTTCCTTCTTTTTTCCTTTGTGCATCAACCTCCACATCAACTTCCATTATGGCTCTCTTTAATATGTCTGCCTCCAAGTCTAGTGATAACCCACAAGTGTAGGGGATCGCAACAGCTTTCGAGGGTAGAGTATTCAACCCAAATTTATTGATTCGACAAAAGGGGAGCCAAATAATATTCTTAAGTATTAGCAGTTGAGTTGTCAATTCAACCACACCTGGATAACTTAGTATCTGCCGCAAAGTATTTAGTAGCAAAGTAGTATGATAGTAATGGTAACAGTGGAAAAAGTAATGATAGCAGTATTGTAGTAGTTGTAACAGTAGCAACGGAAAAGTAAATAAGTGAAGAACAATATGTGAAAAGCTCGTAGGCATTGGATCAATGATGGATAATTATGTCGGATGTGATTTCTTATGTAATAGCTATAACATAGGGTGACACAGAACTAGCTCCTATTCATCAATGTAATGTAGGCATGTATTCTGAATATAGTCATACGTGCTTATGGAAAAGAACTTGCATGACATCTTTTGTCCTACCCTCCCGTGGAAGCGGGGTCCTAGTGGAAACTAAGGGATATTAAGGCCTCCTTTTAATAGAGAACCGGAACAAAGCATTAGCACATAGTGAATACATGAACTCCTCAAACTACGGTCATCACCGAGAAGTATCCCGATTATTGTCACTTCGGGGTTGTCGGATCATAACACATAATAGGTGACTATAGACTTGCAAGATAGGATCAAGAACTCACATATATTCATGAAAACATATTAGGTTTAGATCTGAAATCATGGCATTCAGGCCCTAGTGACAAGCATTAAGCATAGCAAAGTCATAGCAACATCAATATCAGAACATAGTGGATACTAGGGATCAAACCCTAACAAAACTAACTTGATTACATGGTAAATCTCATCCAACCTATCACCGTCCAGCAAGCCTACGACGGAATTACTCACGCACGGCGGTGAGCATCATGAAATTGGTGATGGAGGATGGTTGATGATGATGACGGCGACGAATCCCCCTCTCTGGAGCCCCGAACAGACTCCAGATTAGCCCTCCCGAGAGAGATTAGGGCTTGGCATCGGCTCTGTATCGTAAAACGCGATGAAACTTTCTCTCTGATTTTTTTCTCCGTGAAATGGAATATATGGAGTTGGAGTTGAGGTCGGTGGAGCATCAGGGGGCCCACGAGATAGGGGGGCACGCCCAGGGGGGAGGGCGCGCCCCCACCCTCGTGGATAGGGTGTGGGCCCCCTAGCCTTGATTCTTTCGCCAGTCTTTTTTATATTTTCCAAAAGTTATCTCCGTGGATTTTAGGTCATTACGAGCACTTTTGTTTTCTGCACAATAAACAACACCATGGAAGTTCTACTGAAACCAACATCAGCCCGAGTTAGTTTCATTCAAATCGTGCAAGTTAGAGTCCAAAACAAGGGCTAAAGTGTTTGGAAAAGTAGATACGTTGGAGACATATCAACTCCTCCAAGCTTAAACCTTTGCTTGTCCTCAAGCAATTCAGTTGATAAACTGAATGTGATAAAGAAAAACTTTTACAAACTCTATTTGCTCTTTTTGTTGTAAATATGTAAAGCCAGCATTCAAGTTTTCAACAAAGATTATGAACTAACCATACTCGCAATAATACTCAGGTCTCACATTTACTCATATCAATGGCATAATCTGCTAGCGAGCAATAATAATAAAACTCGGATGACAACACTTTCTCAAAACCATCATAATATGATATAACAAGATGGTATCTCGCTAGCCCTTTCTGAGACCGCAAAACATAAATGCAGATCACCTTTAAAGATCAAGGACTGACTAAACATTGTAATTCATGGTAAAAGAGAACCAGTCAAGTCATACCCAATATAAACTAATAGTAATGAACGCAAATGACAGTGTGCTCTCCAGCGGGTGCTTTTTAATAAGAGGGTGATGAATCAACATAAAAGTAAATAGATAGGCCCTTCGCAGAGGGGAGAAGGGATTTGTAGAGGTGCCAGAGCTCGATTTTAAAATAGAGATGAATAACATTTTGAGCGGCATACCTTCACTATCAATGCAACAACTATGAGATGGCGATATCTTCCATGCTACATACATTATAGGCGGTTCCCAAACAGAATGGAAAAAGTTTATACCCCCCCCCCCACCACCAACAAGCATCAATCCATGGCTTGCTCGAAACAACGAGTGCCTCCAACTAACAACAGCCCTGGCGGAGTTTTGTTTAATTATTTTGATTTTCTTTGATCTTTTTGATAATGGGACTGGGCATCCCGGGTACCGGCCCTTTTCTCGTGAATGAGGAGCGGAGTCCACTCCTCTTGAGAATAACCCACCTAGCATGGAAGATACAGATATCCCTAGTTGAAACGTGAGCTTCTCGAGCATACAAAACAGAATTTCATTTGAAGGTTTGGAGTTTGGCACATACAAATTTACTTGGAACGGCAGGTAGATACCGCATATAGGAAGGTATGATGGACTCATATGGAATAACTTTGGGGTTTATGGAGTTTGGATGCACAAGCAGTATTCCCGCTTAGTACAGGTGAAGGCTAGCAAAAGACTGGGAAGCGACCAACTGAGAGAGCGACAACAGTCATCAACATGCATTAAAATTAATTTACACTAAGTACAAGCATGAGTAGGATATAATCCACCATGAACATAAATATCGTGAAGGCTATGTTGATTTGTTTCAACTCCATGCGTGAACATGTGCCAAGTCGACTCACTCAATTCATTCAAAGGAGGATACCATCCCATCATACCACATCATAATCATTTCAATAGCATGTTGGCATGCAAGGTAAACCATTATAACTCATAGCTAATTAAGCATGGCACAAGCAACTATAATCTCTAAATGTTGTTGCAAATATGTTTACTTCATAATAAGCTGAATCAGGAACGATGAACTCATCGTATTTACAAAAACAAGAGAGGTCGAGTTCATACCAGCTTTTCTCATCTCAATCAGTCCATCATATATCGTTATTATTGCCTTTTCACTTGCACGACCGAACGGTGTGTATAATAATAATAGTTCACGTGCATTGGACTAAGCTGGAATCTGCAAGCATTCAACTCAAGAAAGAAGACAAAGTAATATGGGCTCTAAGTTAAATAAACAATCATGCATATGAGAGCCACTAAACATTTTCAATATGCTCTTCTACTCTCAACTCCCAAAGGAAAGAAAAGAAAATATGTATTAGAATAGTGTCTGAACATGAATGTAAAGTCGGTGAGAAATACGTACTCCCCCAAGCTTAGTCTTTTGGCGTAAGTTGGTCTAATGCCAAGGACCCCGGCTACTCTCCCCGGTGTACCGAGGAGTGTAATCAGGATACCACTGACTAGTGATCTCCTCCGGATCTCACTTATAAGATGATGGACGATAAGGGTGCAGTGGAGGTTCCGGCTCAGGCTTTGGAGCGGATGCCTGTCCTCGATGAGCATGCACCGCTTCCGGTGAGACAAGATAATTGACTACAGTCAAATCAAACAACAGAGGTGCAGGCAGGATAATAGTTTCATTGTGTTTCTTATTAAATCTCAAGTTATAAAGAAGCATCTTATCATCATTGTGAACAATAAACTCATGTGCTACCTGTTGGGAAACGTAGTAATTTCAAAAAATTTCCTACGCACATGCAAGATCATGGTGATGCATAGCAACGAGAGGGGAGAGTGTGTCCACGTACCCTCATAGACCGAAAGCGGAAGCGTTATAACAACGCGGTTGATGTAGTCGTACTTCTTCACGATCCGACCGATCCAAGCAGCAAACGTACGACACCTCCGAGTTCAGCACACGTTCAGCTCGATGACGATCCCCGGACTCCGATCCAGCAGGGTGTCGGGGATGAGTTCCGTCAGCATGAAGGCGTGGTGACGATGATGATGTTCTACCGACGCAAGGCTTTGCCTAAGCACCACAACGATATGACCGAGGTGGAATATGGTGGAGGGGGCACCGCACATGGCTAAGGAACGATCACGATGATCAACTTGTGTGTCTAGAGGTGCCCCCCTGCCCCTGTATATAAAGGAGCAAGGGGGGAGGCCGGCCGGCCCTAGGGGGCGCGCCAAGGATGGGGGAGTCCTCCTCCTAGTGGGACTAGGACTCCCCTTTCCTAGTCCAACTAGGAAGGAGGAAGGGGGAAGGAAAGAGAGGGAGAGGGAGAGGGAAAGAGGGGCTGCCCCCCTCCCCTTGTGCAATTCGGACTCCCCATTGGAGGGGGCGCGCCACCTCCTGGGCTGCTGCCCTCTCTCTCCCCTCAGGCCCACTAAGGCCCAATACTTGCCCGGGGGGTTCCGGTAACCCCTCTGGCACTCCGGTTTTCTCCGAAGTCACCCGGAACACTTTCGATGTCCGAATATGGTCGTCAAATATATCAATCTTTATGTCTCGACCATTTCGAGACTCCTCGTCATGTCCGAGATCACAGCCGGGACTCCGAACAACCTTCGGTACATCAAAACATATAAACTCATAATAAAATTGTCATCATAACTTTAAGCGTGCGGACCCTACGGGTTCGAGAACTATGTAGACATGACCTAGAACTGTTTCTGGTCAATAACCAATAGTGGAACCTAGATGCTCATATTGGCTCCTACATATTCTACGAAGATCTTTATCGGTCAAACCGCATAACAACATACGTTGTTCCCTTTGTCATCGGTATGTTACTTGCCCGAGATTCGATCGTCGGTATCCAATACCTAGTTCAATCTTGTTACCGGCAAGTCTCTTTACTCGTTACGTAATGCATCATTTCGTAACCAACTCATTGGCCACATTGCTTGCAAGGCTTATTGTGATGTGCATTACCGAGAGGGCCCAGAGATACCTCTCCGACAATTGGAGTGACAAAACCTAATCTCGAAATATGCCAACTCAACATCTATCTTTGGAGACACCTGTAGAGCTCCTTTATAACCACCCAGTTACGTTGTGAAGTTTGGTAGCACACAAAGTGTTCCTCCGGTAAACGGGAGTTGCATAATCTCATAGTTGTTGGAACTTTGTATAAGTCATGAAGAAAGCAATAGCAACATACTAAACGATCAAGTGCTAGGCTAACGGAATGGGTCAAGTCAATCACATCATTCTCCTAATGATGTGATCTCTTTAATCAAATGACAACACATGTCTTTGGTTAGGAAACATAACCATCTTTGATTAATGAGCTAGTCAAGTAGAGGCATACTAGTGACATTAAGTTTGTCTATGTATTCACACATGTATCATGTTTCCGGTTAATACAATTCTAGCATGAATAATAAACATTTATCATGATATGAGGAAATAAATAATAACTTTATTATTGCCTCTAGGGAATATTTCCTTCACTCTCCCACTTGCACTAGAGTCAATAATCTAGATTGCATAGTAATGATTCTAACACCCATGGAGTCCTGGTGTTGATCATGTTTTGCTCATGGAAGAGGCTTAGTCAACGGGTCTGCTACATTCAGATCCGTATGTATCTTGCAAATCTCTATGTCTCCCACCTGGACTTGGTCCCAGGTGGAATTGAAGCGTCTCTTGATATGCTTCGTCCTCTTGTGAAATCTGGATTCCTTTGCCAAGGCAATTGCACCAGTATTGTCACAGAAGATCTTCATTGGTCCCCATGCACTAGGTATGACACCTAGATCGGAAATGAACTCCTTCATCCAGACTCCTTCATTTGCTGCTTCAGAAGCAGCTATGTACTCCGCTTCACATGTAGATCCCGCCATGATGCTTTGCTTAGAACTGCGCCAACTTACAGCTCCACCGTTTAATAAAAATATGTATCCGGTTTGCGATTTAGAATCGTCCGGATCAGTGTCAAAGCTTGCATCGACGTAACCATTTACGACTAGCTCTTTGTCACCTCCATAAATGAGAAACATATCCTTAGTCCTTTTTAGGTATTTCAGGATGTTCTCGACCGCTGTCCAGTGATCCACTCCTAGATTACTTTGGTACCTCCCTGCTAAACTTATTGCTAAGCATACATCAGGTCTGGTACACATCATTTCATACATGATAGACCCTATGGTTGAAGCATAGGGAACACCTTTCATTTTCTCTCTATCTTCTGCTGTGGTCGGGCATTGAGTCTGATTCAACTTCACACCTTGTAATACAGGCAAGAACCCTTTCTTTGCCTGATCCATTTTGAACTTTTTCAAAACTTTATCAAGGTATGTGCTTTGTGAAAGTCCAATTAAACGTCTTGATCCATCTCTATAGATCTTGAAGCCCAATATGTAAGCAGCTTCACCGAGGTCTTTCATTGAAAAACTTTTATTCAAGTATCCCTTTATGCTATCCAGAAATTCTATATCATTTCCAATTAACAATATGTCATCTACATATAATATCAGAAATGCTACAGAGCTCCCACTCACTTTCTTGTAAATACAGGCTTCTCCAAAAGTCTGTATAAATCCATATGCTTTGATTGCACTATCAAAGGGTTTATTCCAACTCCGAGATGCTTGCACCAGTCCATAAATGGATCCTGGAGCTTGCACACTTTGTTAGCACTTTTTGGATTGACAAAACCTTCCGGTTGCATCATATACAACTCTTCTTCCAGAAATCCATTCAGGAATGCAGTTTTTACATCCATTTGCCAAATTTCATAATCATAAAATGCGGCAATTGCTAACATGATTCGGACAGACTTAAGCATCGCTACGGGTGAGAAAGTATCATTGTAGTCAACCTCTTGAACTTGTCAAAAACCTTTTGCAACAAGTCGAGCTTTGTAGACAGTTACATTACCATCAGCGTCAATCTTCTTCTTGAAGGTCCATTTATTCTCAATGGCTTGCCGATCATCGGGCAAGTCAACCAAAGTCCATACTTTGTTCTCATACATGGATCCTATCTCAGATTTCATGGCTTCAAGCCATTTTGTGGAATCTGGGCTCATCATCACTTCCTCATAGTTCGTAGGTTCGCCATGGTCAAGTAACATGACTTCCAGAATAGGATTACCGTACCACTCTGGTGCGGATCTTACTCTGGTAGACCTACGAGGTTCAGTAGAAACTTGATCTGAAGTTTCATGATCAAATATCATTAGCTTCCTCACTAATTGGTGTAGTTGTCACAGGAACCGGTTCTTGTGATTAACTACTTTCCAATAAGGGAGTAGGTACAGTTACCTCATCAAGTTCTACTTTTCTCCCACTCACTTCTTTCGAGAGAAACTCCTTCTCTAGAAAGGATCCGAATTTAGCAATGAAAATCTTGCCCTCAGATCTGTGATAGAAGGTGTACCCAATAGTCTCTTTTGGGTATCCTATGAAGACACATTTCTACGACTTGGGTTCGAGCTTATCTGGTTGAAGTTTCTTCACATAAGCATCGCAGCCCCAAACTTTAAGAAACGACAACTTTGGTTTCTAGCCAAACCATAGTTCATAAGGCGGCATCTCAACGGATTTTGATGGTGCCCTATTTAACGTGAATGCGGCCGTCTCTAAAGCATAACCCCAAAACGATAGCGGTAAATCAGTAAGAGACATCATAGATTGCACCATATCCAGTAAAGTACGGTTACGACGTTCGGACACACCATTTCGTTGTGGTGTTCCGGGTGGCGTGAGTTGCGAAACTATTCCACATTGTTTCAAATGTAAACCAAACTTGTAACTCAAATATTCTCCTCCACGATTAGATCGTAGAAATTTTATTTTCTTGTTATGATGATTTTCTACTTCACTCTGAAATTCTTTGAACTTTTCAAATGTTTTAGACTTGTGTTTCATCAAGTAGATATATCCATATCTGCTCAAATCATCTGTGAAGGTGAGAAAATAACGATACCCGCCACGAGCTTCGACATTTATTGGACCACATACATCGGTATGTATGATTTCTAACAAATTAGTTGCTCGCTCCATAGTTCCGGAGAACGGTGTTTTAGTCATCTTGCCCATGAGGCACGGTTCGCAAGTACCAAGTGATTCATAATCAAGTGATTCCAAAAGTCCATCAGTATGGAGTTTCTTCATGCGCTTTACACCGATATGACCTAAACAGCAGTGCCACAAATAAGTTGCACTATCATTATCAACTCTGCATCTTTTGGTTTTAACATTGTGAATATGTGTATCACTACTATCGATATTTAATAAAAATAGACCACTCTTCAAGGGTGCATGACCATAAAAGATATTACTCATATAAATAGAACAACCATTATTCTCTGATTTAAATGAATAACCGTCTCGCATCAAACAAGATCCAGATATAATGCTCAATGCTGGCACCAAATAACAATTATTTAGGTCTAAAACTAATCCCGATGGTAGATGTAGAGGTAGCGTGCCAACCACGATCACATCGACTTTGGAACCATTTCCCACGCGCATCGTCACCTCGTCCTTAGCCAATCTTCGCTTAATCCGTAGTCCCTGTTTCGAGTTGCAAATATTAGCAACAGAACTAGTATCAAATACCCAGGTGCTACTGCGAGCATTAGTAAGGTACACATCAATAACATGTATATCACATATACCTTTGTTCACTTTGCCATCCTTCTTATTCGCCAAATACTTGGGGCAGTTCCGCTTCCAGTGTCCATTCTGCTTGCAGTAGAAGCACTCAGTCTCAGGCTTAGGTCCAGACTTGGGTTTCTTCTCTTGAGCAGCAACTTGTTTGCTGTTCTTCTTGAAGTTCCCCTTCTTCTTCCCTTTGCCCTTTTTCTTGAAACTGGTGGTCTTATTGACTATCACCACTTGATGCTCCTTCTTGATGTCTACCTCCGCAGCCCTTTAGCATTGCGAAGAGCTCGGGAATAGTCTTGTCCATCCCTTGCATATTGTAGTTCATCATGAAGCTCTTGTAGCTTGGTGGCAGTGATTGAAGAATTCTGTCAATGACACTATCATCAGGAAGATTAACTCCCAGTTGAATCAAGTGATTATTATACCCAGACATTTTGAGTATGTGTTCACTGACAGAACTATTCTCCTCCATCTTATAGCTATAGAACTAATTGGAGACTTCATACCTCTCAATCCGGGCATTTTCTTAAAATATTAACTTCAACTCCTGGAACATCTCATATGCTCCATGACATTCAAAACATCATTGAAGACCCGGTTCCAAGCCGTAAAGCATGGCACACTGAACTATCGAGTAGTCATCAGCTTTGCTCTGCCAGACGTTCTTAACGTCGTCAGTTGCATCAGCAGCAGGCCTGGCACCCAGCGGTGCTTCCAGGACGTAATTCTTCTATGCAGCAATGAGGATAATCCTCAGGTTATGGACCCAGTCCGTGTAATTGCTACCATCATCTTTCAACTTAGCTTTCTCAAGGAACGCATTAAAATTCAACGGAACAAGAGCACGAGCCATCTATCTACATCAAACATAGACAAGAAAAATACTATCAGGTACTAAGTTCATGATAAATTTAAGTTCAATTAATCATATTACTTAAGAACTCCCACTTAGACAGACATCTCTCTAGCATCTAAGCGATCACGTGATCCAAATCAACTAAACCATGTCCGATCATCACGTGAGATGGAGTAGTTTCAATGGTGAACATCACTATGTTGATCGTATCTACTATATGATTCACGTTCGACCTTTCGGTCTCCGTGTTCCGAGGCCATATCTGTATATGCTAGGCTTGTCAAGTTTAACCTGAGTATTCTACGTGTGCAACAATTTTGCACCCGTTGTATTTGAACGTAGAGCCTATCACACCCGATCATCATGTGGTGTCTCAGCACGAAGAACTTTCGCAATGGTGCATACTCAGGGAGAACACTTCTTGATAATTTAGTGAGAGGTCATCTTAAAATGCTACCGTCAATCAAAGCAAGATAAGATGCATAAAGGATAAACATCACATGCAATCAATATAAGTGATATGATATGGCCATCATCATGTTGTGCTTGTGATCTCCATCTCCGAAGCACCGTCGTGATCACCATCGTGACCAGCGCGACACCTTGATCTCCATCGTAGCATCATTGTCGTTATGCCATCTATTGCTTCTACGACTATCGCTACCGCTTAGTGATAAAGTAAAGCAATTACAGGGCGTTTGCATTTCATACAATAAAGCGACAACCATATGGCTCCTGCCAGTTGTCGATAACTTCGGTTACAAAACATGATCATCTCATACAATAAAATATAGCATCACGTCTTGACCATATCACATCACAACATGCCCTGCAAAAACAAGTTAGACGTCCTCTACTTTGTTGTTGCAAATTTTACGTGGCTGCTACGGGCTGAGCAAGAACCGGTCTTACCTACGCATCAAAACCACAATGATAGTTCGTCAAGTTAGTGCATTTTTAACCTTCGCAAGGACCGGGCGTAGCCACACTCGGTTCAACTAAAGTTGGAGAAACAGACACTCGCCAGCCACTTGTGTGCAAAGCACGTCAGTAGAACCAGTCTCGCATAAGCGTACGCGTAATGTTGGTCCGGGCCGCTTCATCCAACAATACCGCTGAACCAAAGTATGACATGCTGGTAAGCAGTATGACTTGTATCGCCCACAACTCACTTGTGTTCTACTCGTGCATATGAACATCAACGCATAAAACCTAGGCTCTGATGCCACTGTTGGGAAACGTAGTAATTTCAAAAAATTTCCTACGCACACGCAAGATCATGGTGATGCACAGCAATGAGAGGGGAGAGTGTGTCCACGTACCCTCGTAGACCGAAAGCGGAAGCGTTATAACAACGCGGTTGATGTAGTTGTACGTCTTCATGATCCGACCGATCCAAGCACCGAACGTACGGCACCTTCGAGTTCAGCACACGTTCAGCTCGATGACGATCCTCGGACTCCGATCCAGCAGGGTGTCGGGGATGAGTTCCGTCAGCACGACGGCGTGGTGACGATGATGATGTTCTACCAACGCAGGGCTTCGCCTAAGCACCGCAACAATATGACCGAGGTGGAATATGGTGGAGGGGGGCACCGCACACGGCTAAGGAACGATTACGATGATCAACTTGTGTGTCTAGAGATGCCCCCCTACCCCGGTATATAAAGGAGCAAGGGGGAGGCCGGCCGGCCCTAGGGGGCGCACCAAGGAGGGGGGAGTCCTCATCCTAGTGGGAGTAGGACTCTCCTTTCCTAGTCCAACTAGGAAGGAGGAAGGGGGAAGGAAAGAGAGGGAGAGGGAGAGGGAAAGAGGGGCTGCGCCCCCCTCCCCTTGTCCAATTCGGACTTCCCCATGGGAGGGGGCGCGCCACCTCCTGGGCTGCTGCCCTCTCTCTCCCCTCAGGCCCACTAAGGCCCAATACTTCCCCGGGGGGTTCCGGTAACCCCTCCGGCACTCCGGTTTTCTCCAAAATCACCCGGAACACTTCCGGTGTCTGAATATGGTCGTCCAATATATCAATCTTTATGTCTCGACCATTTTGAGACTCCTCGTCATGTACGGGGTCACATCCGGGACTCCGAACAATCTTTGGTACATCAAAACATATAAACTCATAATAAAACTTTCATCGTAACTTTAAGCGTGTGGACCCTACGGGTTCGAGAACTATGTAGACATGACCTAGAACTGTTTCTGGTCAATAACCAATATCGGAACATGGATGCTCATATTGGCTCCTACATATTCTACGAAGATCTTTATCGGTCAAACCGCATAACAACATACGTTGTTCCCTTTGTCATCGGTATGTTACTTGCCCGAGATTCGATCGTCGGTATCCAATACCTAGTTCAATCTTGTTACCGGCAAGTCTCTTTACTCGTTACGTAATGCATCATTCCGTAACCAACTCATTGGCCACATTGCTTGCAAGGCTTATTGTGTTGTGCATTACTGAGAGGGCCCAGAGATACCTCTCCGACAATCGGAGTGACAAAACCTAATCTCAAAATACGCCAACTCAAAATCTATCTTTGGAGACACCTGAAGAGCTCCTTTATAATCACCTAGTTACGTTGTGATGGTTGGTAGCACACAAATTGTTCCTCCGGTAAACGGGAGTTGCATAATCTCATAGTTGTAGGAACTTTGTATAAGTCTTGAAGAAAGCAATAGCAACATACTAAACGATCAAGTGCTAGGCTAACGGAATGGGTCAAGTCAATCACATCATTCTCCTAATGATGTGATCTCTTTAATCAAATGACAACACATGTCTATGGTTAGGAAAAATAACCATCTTTGATTAATGAGCTAGTCAAGTACAAGCATACTAGTGACATGAAGTTTGTCTATGTATTCACACATGTATCATGTTTCCGGTTAATACAATTCTAGCATGAATAATAAACATTTATCATGATATGAGGAAATAAATAATAACTTTATTATTGCCTCTAGGGCATATTTCCTTCACTACCATGCTCCTGTAATCTAAAAGGGAAAGCGGCAACTTTGCCTCCTCTTTCTCATAGTGCCTAATAGGTATCTCAAAATGTTCAGCAAAGCTTGCAGCATAGATACCTCCAAAGATGGGGCCTTTTGTATGGTTCAGGCTTAGCCGTTTAGCAATAACGACACCCATACTAAAACTAGTATCACCAAACAAGGCATGGAATAGAATAATAATATCAGGAACATTGAAGTTTCCACTATTTCCACGACCAATTAAGCATCGACTAGCAAATAAGGCAAAGTAGCGTAAAACAGGAAAGTGTATGTTAGTGATTCTCGCATCGGAACCTTTCTTTGGATCCCTACAGTAATGGTGTTAACAAAGCCATCCACATCTTTACGATGTGGTTCATTTAAGCTGGCCTCAAAGGGTATTCTACATACCGCGCAAAAATTACGTAACGACATTTCCTTGAATTCATCATATAAATGAAATGATACTGAAGGAGCTGAACTCTTAGGATAGTAATAAAAGTTCTGCATGAAAATATTGGTGAGTAAGAGATACTGATCGATCCGGTCGTGGAGGAAGTTGGTGAGGCCCGCATTTTCAATCAAAGAATAAAAGTCTTCATAAATCCCGGCTTCTCTCAAGAAATTATCACATGGCCATTCACACGGCCGTACTTCCGCTACGCGAGGAAGATTATATTTGGACTTTTCCTTCTCTTTAGCTTGTTTATCCTGGGAACCTTGGCTAGAAGAGCCCCTCAAAAAATCTCCTTATAATTTTCTCAAAATTTCTGAAATTTTTAGTAACTTCAAAATAAAAGTGAATAAAACTAAACAAGATTGGTAGCAACTACTCCTACAAGTGCCTAGAGTCTATATCATGCATTAGAATTACTTGGGACCTCATAAATTTGACATGCAAGCTCAACAACAGGGTCACCAATGCAGCAAAATTTTCAATGAATAAAGCACTAGAACAAAAACTAATTGGACCAATGGAGGAGTCACATACCAAGCAACAATCTCCCAAAGCAGTTTTGTGAATGGAGCTTTGAGCAAGGAGATCGAAAATCACAGCCAAATGAGCTAGAACTTGTGCTTCAGTTGGATGGGGATTTTTTGGAAGAAGATGGAGTGTGTGGGTGCAGGAATGAGTGGAGGGGGGCCACCGTCGGCCCACGAGACAGGGGGCGCGCCCAGGGGATGTGGGCGCACCCTCCACCCTCGTGGCCAGGTGCTTGCCCCCATGCAGTGTTTTTAGTGCCTAAAATCCTCAAATATTCCATAAAAATCATACTAAATTTGCAGGGCATTTGGAGCACTTTTATTTTTGGGATTTTTTTATTGCACGGATAATTCAGGAAACAGACAAATAATACTATTTTTTCTTTATTTATTCTAAATAACATAAAGTAAAAAGAGGGTACAGAAGGTTGTGCCTTCTAGTTTCATCCATCTCATGATCATCAAAATGAATCCACTAACAAGGTTGATCAAGTCCTGTTAAGAAACTCATTCTGAATAACACGCAACCGGAGAAATTTTGAATGACAATAATTTACCTCAATGGGGATATGAATATCCCCAACAATAAGAATATCATACTTTTTCTTGACAGTAGGAAGAGGAAATTCAAAACCTCCAATAATGATAGTTGGAACTTTTCCAATAGAATTGATGCTAAGAACTTGAGATTGTTTCCTCGGAAAGTGTACTGTATGCTCATTACCATTAACATGAAAAGTGACATTGCCTTTGTTGCAATCAATAACAACCCCTACAGTATTCAAAAAGGGTCTACCAAGGATAATCGACATACTATAGTCCTCGGGAATATCAAGAATAACAAAGTCCGTTAAGATAGTGACATTTGCAACCACAACAGGCACATCCTCACAAATACCGACCGGTATAGCAGTTGACTTATCAGCCATTTGCAAAGATATTTCAGTAGGTGTCAACTTATTCAATTCAAGGCTACGATATAAAGAGAGAGGCATAACACTAACACCGGCTCCGAGATCACATAAAGCAGTTCTAACATAGTTTCTTTTAATGGAGCGTGGTATAGTTGGTACCCCTGGATCTCCAACTTTCTTTGGTATTCCACCCTTAAATGTGTATTTAGCAAGCATGGTGGAAATTTCAGCTTTTCGGTATCTTTCTTTTATTTGTGATGATATCCTTCATATATTTAGCATAAGGATTTACTTTAAGCATATCAGTTAAGCATATACGTAGGAAGATAGGTCTAATCATTTCAGCAAAGCGCTCAAAATCCTCATCATCCTTTGTCTTGTGCTTCCTAGCAACAAATCTTTCTTTACCGTGCTTCCTAGCAACAAAATCTCTCTTATCATAACGTTGATTTTTTGATTGTGGGTTATCAAGATCAACAGCAGGTTCAATCTCTACCTCATTATTCTTGCTAGGTTGAGCATCACCATGAACATTATCATTAACATCATCACTAGGTTCATGTTCATCACCTGATTGTGTTTCAGCATCAGAAATAGAAATATCATTGGGATTCTCAGGTGTGTCTATAACAGGTTCGCTAGAAGCATGCAAAGTCCTCTCGTTTTTTCTTTTTCTTCTTTTCGCTCGATTCTCTTAGGGTGTGCTTCAGGATACAAAGGTTCCCGAGTCATTCTACTAGTTCTAGTAGCCACTCTAAGAACAAAGTCATATTTATTATTTAATTCCTCGAGCAGATCACTTTGAGCTTTAAGTACTTGCTCAGCTTAAGTGGTAACCATAGAAGCATATTTGCTAATGAGTTTAAGTTCATATTTAACTCTAGCCATATAATCACTCAAGCATCCTATTTCGAAAGCATTATTCTTTAATTCTCTACCAACATAAGCATTAAAACTTTCTTGTCTAGCCATAAACTCATCAAATTCATCTAAGCATGGGCTATGAAATTTAGTAGACGGGATTTCAACTTTATCATATCTATAGAGAGAATTTACCTTTACTTCGGGTTATCAAGACAATGTGTTTCTTCAACAGGAGGTATATTAATACCATGTATTTCTTCAATAGGTGGTAAATTCTTAACATCTTCAGCTTTAATACCTTTTTCTTTCATTGATTTCTTTGCCTCTTGCATATCTTCAGGACTGAGAAATAGAACACCCCTCTTCTTCGGAGTAGGTTTAGGAATAGACTCAGGAGTTGGCTCAATTGGCTCAGGAATTGCCTCAGGAATTGGCTCAGGAAGAGTCCAATTATTTTCATTAGTCATCATATTATTCAATAGTAATTCAGCATCGTCGATTGTTCTTTCCCTGAAAACACAACCAGCACAACTATCCAAGTAGTCCTTGGAAGCATCGGTTAGTCCATTATAAAAGATATCAAGTATTTCATTTTTGTTAAGAGGATGATCAGGCAAAGCATTAAGTAATTGGAGAAGCCTCCCCCAAGCAGGGTCAGGTTTGATTCTAGCATTAAGAGATTGCCGCTTCCATTTAGCTAATAACTTTTTAAGATCATATCTATCTTTGCAAGCAAAAATAGCTTTAGCAGCTTCCTCATTCATAACATAACCCTCAAGAACAACAGGTAATTCATAATCAGGGGGAGAACTTTCATCATCACTATCATCAATAATAGCATCTTCAATAATTTCATTCTCTCTAACCCTAGCAAGTTGTTCTTCAAAAATTCACCTAATGGCACAGTAGTATCAAGCACAGAAGTAGTTTCATCATAAGTATCGTGCATAGCAGAAGTGGCATCACCAATAACATGCGACATATCAAAATTCATAGCAGTAGCAGGTTTAGGTGTCGCAAGCTTACTCAAAACAGAAGGAGAATCTAGTGCAGAGCTAGATGGCAGTTCCTTACCTCCCCTGGTAGTTGAGGGCAAAATCTTAGTACTTTCGTCTTTCAACTTCCTCATAGTGATCAACAGATATAAATCCCAAGTGACTCAAAGAATAGAGCTATGCTCCCTGGCAACAGCGCCAGAAATTAGTCTTGATAACCCACAAGTGTAGGGGATCGCAACAGCTTTCGAGGGTAGAGTATTCAACCCAAATTTATTGACTCGACACAAGGGGAGCCAAAGAATATTCTTAAGTATTAGCAGTTGAGTTATCAATTCAACCACACCCGGATAACTTAGTATCTGCAGCAAAGTATTTAGTAGCAAAGTAGTATGATATTATGGTAACAGTGGCAAAAGTAATGATAGCAGTTTTGTAGTAGTTGTAACAGTAGCAACGGAAAAGTAAATAAGCAAAGCACAATATGTGAAAAGCTTGTAGGCATTGGATCAGTGATGGATAATTATGTCGGATGCGGTTCCTCATGTAATAGCTATAACATAGGGTGACACAGAACTAGCTCCAGTTCATCAATGTAATGTAGGCATGTATTCCGGATATAGTCGTACGTGCTTATGGAAAAGAACTTGCATGACATCTTTTGTCCTACCCTCCCGTGGCAGCATGGTCCTAGTGGAAACTAAGGGATATTAAGGCCTCCTTTTAATAGAGAACTAGAACAAAGCATTAGCACATAGTGAATACATGAACTCCTCAAACTACGGTCATCACCGAGAAGTATCCCGATTATTGTCACTTCGGGGTTGTCGGATCATAACACATAATAGGTGACTATAGACTTGCAAGATAGGATCAAGAACTCACATATATTCATGAAAACATATTAGGTTCAGATCTGAAATCAGGGCACTCAAGCCCTAGTGATAAGCATTAAGCATAGCAAAGTCATAGCAACATCAATCTCAGAACATAGTGGATACTAGGGATCAAACCCTAACAAAACTAACTTCATTACGTGGTATATCTCATCGAACCCATCACCGTCCAGCAAGCCTACGATGGAATTACTCACGCACGGCGGTGAGCATCATGAAATTGGTTATGGAGGATGGTTGATGATGACGACAGCGACGAATCCCCGTCTCCGGAGCACCGAACGGACTCCAGATCAGCCGTCCCGAGAGAGATTAGGGCTTGGTGGCGGCTCCGTATCGTAAAACGCGATGAAACTTTCTCTCTGATTTTTTTTCTCTGCGAAACGGAATATATGGAGTTGGAGTTGAGGTCGGTGGAGCATCAGGGGGCCCACGAGACAGGGGGGCGTGCCCAGGGGGAGGGCGCGCCCCCCACCCTCGTGGACAGGGTGTGGGCCCCATGGCCTTGATTCGTTCGCCAGTATTTTTTATATTTTCCAAAAGTTATCTCCGTGGATTTTCAGGTCATTCCGAGAACTTTTGTTTTCTGCACAATAAACAACACCATGGCAGTTCTGTTGAAAACAGCGTCAGTCCGGGTTAGTTTTATTCAAATCATGCAAGTTAGAGTCCAAAACAAGGGCAAAAGTGGTTGCAAAAGTAGATACGTTGGAGACATATCATCTAGCTCCATCATATTTGCATTTCTCTTCTTTAGTACAGCCTGGGGGGGCTGATTTTGTTGTTGCTTCTCCTTATTTCTTTCACGTCGCTTAAAAGTGGCAAGCTTCTGACTTCCACCTGAGCTGATTCCCTTAACTTTTTCTTTGTTATGTTCATCTTCTCTCCTCTGGCCCCTCCCCATTTCTCCTTGGGTAATCTTCGTTAAAGTAGTGCTAACTTTTGGCATTTCCGTTTCCTGTGTCCCCACAACAGGGTCCGCTGGTTGTATGATCTGTTTGCATGGGCTAGGCTCCAAATTTTTTTCCATAGTCTTCCCTGGCTGCTTATTTTGATCAAACACCAATTGTCTTCCTTGCGCAACTCCATGCATATCATCTTGAGCTTTCCTTAGGGGGCTGGTGACTTCTTTCTCTTTTCCTCTTATTCCTGATGTGTCTTCCTTCATACCTGCTGGAAGGCTCTTTCTCCATGATGGAGCATCACTCCCTTGTTTGCTGCCCTTACTGCATGCACTATATGTGGTCCAGAAATCCACCCGATCACTTGAGCTTCTACTTCGTTCATCACTGGAACTTCCATTGTACATAATTGCGCGCATCAAAGGACCAAACTGGCGATCACTTTCTTCTCTAGTTCTAGATGAACAGGCCCTTTCCATGTGGCCAATAATCCCACAATTGTAACAAAAATCTGGAAGATACTCGTACTCAAAGGAGACAATTTTCTTCTTCATCTTCTTTTTCTCCATATCTTCAGCTCCCACCATTTCCTCAGAGATTTGATCATGCTCCTCGTCCTGCTCTTCATCTAATTCTACGGTAATGAACCTCATGATAGGGACTGTTATGTCCATCCTTACTTTGATTCGCATATATAGTCCAATTGCATTTTAATCATGGTCCAAATCCACATCCAAGCATTCATCAATTTGCTCTCCCACCAATTCCCCTGTTTCTAAGCTCATCATTCCCATTGGTATGCCGTAAACTCTCACCCATATAGGAATCGACATAAAATCATAATCATCTATACTTTTGCTTGACACAAAATCTTCCATCACCAGTAGGTCTTTATTAAACATGCACGGTTCGCCCCTTAGTGCTTTGTTCTTGCTCACATCATCTTGGAACCAGAACAAGAATCTATTCTACCCAAGCCCTTGCATTCTACTGTTGAAAAGGGGCACCAAACACCACTCAAAGCTCTACCCAAATAGTCTGCTTTTGCCGGTTTTTCAGACAAGAGTTTACCCACCGCTTGAAACTTACTCACCTCAGGGGAACAAGCCTATTTCTTCCCAATCTTGATGCTTCTCTTTTATGCATCTGAGAGCTTCGAATTCCTCAATTTTCCTTCCACACTGTCCACCACAACAGTCTTTCCGTCGCCCATGTTTGCTGCGCCCTGCAACTCTTGGACAACACTGCCTACAAGACTCCTTCGAACACTGCCACCTCCCCTTCCGCTCTGAGCCAGGCTGCCCTGCCAGCCGCCGTCGGCCACAGCCGCCGCCGCGCACACTGGAATCACCCGAGAGCTATGAGTGTGGGATTCTTCAGGATTTTGATGGCTTCACCTAGGCTGCGCTTTGTGGATCTTGCGGCTAGATTTCTTCACCTCCCGCAAAGGACTCTGAACGAAGTCAACCTTGGATGAGCAGATCACACACCCGATGGACGAGACTGAAAAGGGGAGAGCTCAAATCTTAAGTTTTCGGTGGATTTGGATCGAGGGATGAGCGGCAAGGTTGTCGACCAAGAACACTGTCGAGTCCCCTCGAAGTCGCTGGAACTAGCACCAACCGTCACGAGCAGACAGACTCACTGAGTTGACGGCAGATCCGCCAATTTCTGGCCAGGTCCTTGCAAGCCTTTAGATTTAGGGGTCAGTCAGCTTCTCGTAGTTCAGTCACCTCCGCACCGGTACAACGTGTTCTGCTCGTCCACCATCAGCGTCGCGTGAGACTGCACACAGACAGAAGGATACAGTATACTCTGTCCATCACTTTTTGTTAGTAGAGCAGAGTTAATATCAGATCTAGTAATTAATCATCACAGAATTTATAGAGGTTTCATAAAAAAACTTTTTAAGAAGTTCTGTTTAGCGCAATCATATAGTGGGAAAATTGTTTAGTGCTCTGTTTTGTCGGTTAACACGCTCAAAAGGAATACTCCCGTGGATGCCAAGGAAAAAGAACAGACAAGAAAGTGGTGGAAGGTGATTAAAGGGGGGCAACACATGGAAAGCACCAGGCAATCCGGCAGAAGGTATACTCTAGCAAAGGCTACTAGCCAATCACTTGTACATTATGGGACGGAGGCAGTAGGAAACAAAATCGAGATCCCACTTGTGAAAATGATCAGCCAATACAAAAGTGAAACCGATTTGATAGACCAATGACAAGATGAGGCAAACAGTGCAAGGCGTGCAAACAGAGCCAAATGAATGTCAAAGTTACATCCCTGCATGAAAAAGAAAACATCTACATGCATGCAAATTGCCAACAAAAGTTTGGCTGTGCACAATTCAGCATGTTGAGTCGATTGAGTCGGTGACTACTGCCGAATGAGATTCCTTCATGCTAATCCTGACAGGATGAAAGGATAAGGCAGGGATAAAGCAGGCGAGTGGTGTGGCCTAGTGACAAGGTTTTCTTTCAGATCTGAGCCGACGGACCAAAAGCAAGCGCACAATGCAGAATTGCAGAGTGCAAAAGGGACCAGATGCATAGCAAAGAAATTGCTCCATGCTCCATGACACAAAATTACAGTACTAGACAATCCCTCTAACCATCATTAGCATCTCATCATAGTACTATCAAACTCAGTTTGATCAATTCATCAGTTGCTTTGCAAAAGTCTTGGTTTAATAAGTCCTCATGACCCCATCATACGGCCATCATAGTCTGAGAGAATATTCCCTGTCTATCGCAGGTGAAAGTCATATAATTTTTACTCAATGACCCTTGGGCCATCTTATTTTTCCCACTAAC
>NC_041383.1:790705085-790717950 GCF_002162155.2 Triticum dicoccoides | reverse complement strand
CCGGACCGCAAGGCGCGAAGGCGTGGCCTCTTCTGACACGCCTGTTAATAAGGCGTGTAACCACAATCGGAGAAACGCCTATAAATGCGGCGTGCACTTCTTAACGATAGTCATGGGTTTTTCTTAGGCATGTATCGTCCACTATCTACAGGTGAGACGCCTAAGCGTCAGGCGTGTTCTGTCGTTATACCGCCTATCCATTTGTCGCTTTTGACTGCCAGGTAAAATTAAAATATCACCGATGATGTGAAAGGACATGGACTCGAGGAAAACCAAAAGATTTAGATTGATCTTCGGTCTATCAGGCTCCAAACCTCCATCATCCTCCATTTCTTTTCGCCGCCTCATCCTACTTTCCCCCCCTTCCTTGTACCTGTTTTGATGGGTGCCCATGATATCATGGTGTTAGAGGTGAGGTGCTTGAGAGAGGAGCTCGTGGCCAAAACACATCTTGCATCCTGACCATGAGAAAACTATCCCTTCCTTACACTTCTGCTATGCGGCATGTCTGCATGTGCTTATTGTTTACGCTGGACTGCCACTCTCAAGCATCAACCAAAGGCACATAGCTAAAAACTAAACAACATATGTTTACACCGGAGGACGGCCAGATTCTCAACATCGACGGCGGCCTTACACTGTCCCTCATCGCGGCTGACTGACGGTTGGGCAGGTGCCAGAGCCGATCATGCCCATGCCAAAACTGGAGAATGTGCCCGGTATGATGGATATCACCACCTGCAGATGCAGCTGCAACAAATAGTTTGCACACATCAGTATTGCCATCAACTAAATCGTTCAAAACTTCAGCTGAATCGAATATGGATGTGAGTGAAGCATGGCGTTGTTGTAGCATGGATGTGAGCCAGGGGAGGCCGGTGGCATGGGCGGATGGAGCATGGCGTTCCAGGTGAACCCGACAACCATCCCAACTTGCGACGCCGCCGTCACCGTCATTTCGTCAGAGCGGAAGGTGTACGAAGTGGTGCGGAAGCATAAGGTATTACTCAAGCGCCAGCTCCGACCACAGCAGGCGGCACCGCCCGCCATTGTTCGGGAGCTGGAGGTACGTCGCGGTAGGCTCTGGAAGGCCTACGCTCGCTGCGGCAAGATCTGCGAGGAGTACGCGAAGAACTTCTACCTTAGTACGTTGGAGCGGGTGATCGCTTTGGAGGCACACGCTAGTGCCGGCGCCGGCGAAACTCTTACTAGGACTTGGCGACGGCACGGAGGACACATGGGGGCAGAGCGAGCCGTGGCGCTCCAGCGGTTGGTCGCCTCACTCTGATCCTCACGGTCGCTGCACAGGCGTGGTTTTGGTTATGTGGGCTCGATGTGGTTTTCGTGGGATAGCCCACATATACCACACATGAATGAGGTTATTCCGTGGGTATCCAACTTTTGTGAGTTTTTATGTGGGCATCGCGGGTAGCCCGCGTCCACTTGCAGCCTGACCGACGACGGATCCCTCATGACCCGTTGTTCCCTCTGAGTCGCAGTGAGCTCAAGACGGCACTAGACCTAATTAGTATGTGCGGACAAGAACTGCGGCTTCCCTCAGACAACCATTCTCGGACATTGACATGAACACCATCGGGCTCCTCAGAGACAGCTTCAGATGTCAGACTGCAACCCTGCCGCGCTCTTGCAGACCCACATGGCGAGTTGCTTGCCTACTGGTGTCTTGGTGCCTCTAGAAGGAGAGAAAAGCCAGGATCTTTGAGAGAAAATTTTGTACCGAGACACAGGTAGCTCACAAAACCGTTGATAAGATAAGGCCCGATGTTGGCTTCATGCTGGCTTGGCACCGATGAGCAAGTTTTTTGAAGCATCATAGTTTTTATCTTCAACGGGCCCGATGGCAGCCTGTGCTAGTTTTGCCCGACTGTTTGTAACCTTACTATGTGTTCCTCTTGTTCATCAATGAGAATCAACTCCTAGCTGACTTTTCGTCAAAAAATGAGAAAAGCCAGGGAGATTGTTTTTTTTGAGAAACGAAAAGCCGGGGAGATAGTAGTGCATACGCGTCCCTCTGCTTGGGGCGACTCAGGTGGCGTTGAACCCTAGCCGCCGACCCTACCCTCCCGCCTCCCCCCCCCTCGCCGCCCCCAAGGAGACCTCCAGTGTCGTCCGCGTGGTTGTCAAGGACGAAGGCGGCGAGGATCTGCTGCTCCCGAACGAGGGCTCCAGATGCCGAGGCGGCTACCTTAGGCGGTGAGGCGGCGCTATCTTTTTTTGCAAGCAGCGTCGTAGGCAGGATAATAGTCTCATTGTGTTTCTTATTAAATCTCAAGTTAAGCATCTTATCATCATTGTGAACAATAAACTCATGTGCTACCATGCTCCTGTAATCTAAAAGGGAAAGAGGCAACTTTGTCTCCTCTTTCTCAAAGTGCCTAATAGGTATCTCAAAATGTTCAGCAAGGCGTGCAACATAGATACCTCCAAAGATGGAGCCTTTTGTACAGTTCAGGCTTACCCGTTTAGCAATAACGGCACCCATACTAAAACTATTATCACCAAACAAGGCATGGAATAGAATAATAATATCAGGAACATTGAAGTTTCCACTATTTCCACGACCAATTAAGCATCGACTAGCAAATAAGGCAAAGTAGCGTAAAATAGGAAAGTGTATGCTAGTGATTCTCACATCAGAACCCTTCTTTGGACCCCCTACAGTAATGGTGTTAACAAAGTCATCCACATCTTTACGATGTGGTTCATTTAAGCTGCCCTCAAAGGGTATTCTACATACCGCGCAAAAATTACGTAACGACATTTCCTTGAATTCATCATATAAATGAAATGATACTGAAGGAGGTGAATTCTTAGGACAGTAATAAAAGTTCTTGCACGAAAGTATTGGTGAGTAAGAGATACTGATCGATCCGGTCGTGGAGGAAGTCGGTGTGGCCCGCATTTTCAATCAATGAATAGAAGTCTTCATAAATCCCGGCTTATCTCAAGAAATTATCACATGGCCATTCACACAGCCGTACTTCCGCTACGCGAGGAAGATTATATTTGGCCTTTTCCTTCTCTTTAGCTTGTTTCTCCTGGGAACCTTGGCTAGAAGAGCCCCTCAAAAATCTCCTTATCATTTTCTGAATTTATTTGAAATTTTTAGTAACTTCAAAATAAAAGTGAATAAAACTAAACAAGATTTGTAGCAACTACTCCTACAAGTGCCCAGAGTCTATATCATGCATTAGAATTAATTGGGACCTCATAAATTTGACATGCAAGCTCAACAACAGGGTCACCTATGCAGCAAAAAATTGCAATGAATAAAGCACTAGAACCAAAACTAATTGGACCAATGGAGGAGTCACATACCAAGCAACAATCTCCCAAAGCTGTTTTTTGAATGGAGCTTTGAGCAAGGAGATCGAAGCGCAGCAAAATGAGCTAGAACTCATGCTTGAGCTGGATGGGGATTTTTGGGAAGAAGATGGAGTGTGTGGGTGCAGGAATAAGTGAGGGGGGCCACCGTCGGCCCACAAGACAGGGGGGCACGCCCAGGGGGTGTGGGCGCGCCCTCCACCCTCGTGGCCAGGTGCTTACCCCCCTGCAGTGTTTTCAGTGCCTAAAATCCTCAAATATACCATAAAAATCATATTAATTTGCAGGGCATTTGGAGCACTTTTATTTTGGGGATTTTTTTATTGCACAGATAATTCAGGAAACAGACAAATAATACTATTTTTGCTTTATTTATTATAAATAATAGAAAGTAAAAAGAGGGTACAAAAGGTTGTGCCTTCTAGTTTCATCCATCTCATGATCATCAAAATGAATCCACTAACAAGGTTGATCAAGTCTTGTTAACAAACTCATTCTGAATAACACGGAACCGGAGAAATTTTGAATAACACTAAGTTACCTCAACGGGGATATGAATATCCCCAACAATAAGAATATCATACTTTTTCTTGAAAGTAGGAAGAGGAAATTCAAAACCTCCAATAATGATAGTTGGAACTTTTCCAATAGAATTGATGCTAAGAACTTGAGATTGTTTCCTCGGAAAGTGTACCGTATGCTCATTACCATTAACATGGAAAGTGATATTGCCTTTGTTGCAATCAATAACAGCCCCAGCAGTATTCAAAAAGGGTCTACCAAGGATAATCGACATACTATCATCATCGGGAATATCAAGAATAATAAAATCCGTTAAGATAGTGACATTTGCAACCACAACAGGCACATCCTCACAAATACCGACAGGTATAGCAGTTGATTTATTAGCCATTTGTAAAGGTATTTCAGTAGGTGTCAACTTATTCAATTCAAGTCTACGATATAAAGAGAGAGGCATAACACTAACACCGGCTCCGAGATCACATAAAACATCTTTAACATAGTTTCTTTTAATGGAGCATGGTATAGTTGGTACCCCTGGATCTCCAAGTTTCTTTGGTATTCCACCCTTAAATGTGTAATTAGCAAGCATGGTGGAAATTCCAGCTTTCCGGTATCTTTCTTTTATTTGTGATGATATCCTTCATATATTTAGCATAAGGATTTACTTTAAGCATATTAGTTAAGCGCATACGTAGGAAGATAGGTCTAATCATTTCAGCAAAGCGCTTAAAATCCTCATCATCCTTTGTCTTGGATGGTTTAGGAGGAAAGGGCATGGGTTTCTGAACCCATGGTTCTCTTTCTTTACAATGCTTCCTAGCAACAAAATCTCTCTTATCATAATGTTGATTCCTTGATTGTGGGTTATCAAGATCAACAGCATGTTCAATCTCTACCTCATTATTCTTTCTAGGTTGAGCATCAACATGAACATTATCATTAACATCATCACTAGGTTCAAGTTCATCACCTGATTGTGTTTCAGCATCAGAAATAGAAATATCATTGGGATTCTCATGTGTGTCTATAACAGGTTCGCTAGAAGCATGCAAAGTCCTATCGTTTTTATTTTTCTTCTTTTTAGAAGAACTAGGTGCCTCTCTGATAATCCTGCTCGATTCTCTTAGGGTGTGCTTCGGGATACAAAGGTTATCGAGTCATTCTACTAGTTCTAGTAGCCACTCTAACAGCAAAGTCATATTTATTATTTAATTCATCGAGCAGATCACTTTGAGCTTTAAGTACTTGCTCAGCTTGAGTGGTAACCATAGAAGCATATTTGCTAATGAGTTTAAGTTCATCTTTAACTCTATCCATATAATCACTCAAGCATCCTATTTCGAAAGCATTATTCTTTAATTCTCTACCAACATAAGAATTAAAACTTTCTTGTCTAGCCATAAAGTCATCAAATTCATCTAAGCATGGGCTATGAAATTTAGTAGACGGGATTTCAACATTATCATATCTATAGAGAGAATTTACCTTTACTACCTGTGTCGGGTTATCAAGACAATGTGTTTCTTCAACAGGCGGTATATTAAGACCATGTATTTCTTCAATAGGTGGTAAATTCTTAACATCTTCAGCTTTAATAACTTTTTCTTTCATTGATTTCTTTGCCTCTTGCATATCTTCAGGACTGAGAAATAGAACACCCCTCTTCTTTGGAGTAGGTTTAGGAATAGACTCAGGAGTTGGCTCAATTGGCTCAGGAATTGCCTCAGGAATTGGCTCAGAAAGAGTCCAATTATTTTCATTAGTCATCATATTATTCAATTGTAATTCAGCTTGGTCGATTGTTCTTTCCCTGAAAACACAACCAGCACAACTATCCAAGTAGTCCTTGGAAGCATCGGTTAGTCCATTATAAAAGATATCAAGTATTTCATTTTTCTGAAGAGGATGATCAGGCAAATCATTAAGTAATCGGAGAAGCCTCCCCCAACCAGGGTCAGGTTTCATTCTAGCATTAAGAGATTGCTGCTTCCATTTAGCTAATAACTTTTTAATATCATATCTATCTTTGCAAGCAAAAATAGCTTTAGCAGCTTCCTCATTCATAACGTAACCCTCAGGAACAACAGGTAATTCATAATCAGGGGGAGAACTTTCATCATCACTATCATCAATAATAGCATCTTCAATAATTTCATTCTCTCTAACCCTAGCAAGTTGTTCATCAAGAAATTCACCTAATGGCACAGTAGTATCAAGCACAGAAGTAGTTTCATCATAAGTATCGTGCATAGCAGAAGTGGCATCATCAATAACATGCGACATATCAGAATTCATAGCAGTAGCAGGTTTAGGTGTCGCAAGCTTACTCAAAACAGAAGGAGAATCTAGTGCAGAGCTAGATGGCAGTTCCTTACATCCCCTCCTAGTTGAGGGCAAAATCTTAGTACTTTCGTCTTTCAACTTCCTCATAGTGATCAACAGATATAAATCCCATGTGACTCAAAGAATAGAGCTATACTCCCCGGCAACGGCGCCAGAAGATAGTCTTGATAACCCACAAGTGTAGGGGATCGCAACAGCTTTCGAGGGTAGAGTATTCAACCCAAATTTATTGACTCGACACAAGGGGAGCCAAAGAATATTCTTAAGTATTAGCAGTTGAGTTATCAATTCAACAACACCTGGATAACTTAGTACCTGCAGCAAAGTATTTAGTAGCAAAGTAGTATGATAGTAATGGTAACAGTGGCAAAAGTAATGATAGCAGTTTTGTAGTAGTTGTAACAGTAGCAACGGAAAAGTAAATAAGCGAAGCACAATATGTGGAAAGCTCGTAGGCATTGGATCAGTGATGGATAATTATGTCGGATGCGATTCCTCATGTAATAGCTATAACATAGGGTGACACAGAACTAGCTCCAGTTCATCAATGTAATGTAGTCTGTATTCCGGATATAGTCGTACGTGCTTATGGAAAAGAACTTGCATGACATCGTTTGTCCTACCCTCCCATGGCAGCAGGGTCCTAGTGGAAACTAAGGAATATTAAGGCCTCCTTTTAATAGAGAACTAGAACAAAGTATTAGCACATAGTGAATACATGAACTCCTCAAACTACGGTCATCACCGAGAAGTATCCCCATTATTGTCACTTCGGGGTTGTCGGATCGTAACACATAATAGGTGACTATAGACTTGCAAGATAGGATCAAGAACTCACATATATTCATGAAAACATATTAGGTTCAGATCTGAAATCATGGCACTCAGGCCCTAGTGACAAGTATTAAGCATAGCAAAGTCATAGCAACATCAATCTTAGAACATAGTGGATACTAGGGATCAAACCCTAACAAAACTAACTTGATTATATGGTAAATCTCATCCAACCCATCACCGTCTAGCAAGCCTATGATGGAATTACTCACGCACGGCGGTGAGCATCATGAAATTGGTGATGGAGGATGGTTGATGATGACGACAGCGACAAATCCCCCTCTCCGGAGCCCCGAATGGACTCCAGATCAGCCCTCCCGAGAGAGATTACGGCATGGTGGCGGCTCCATATCGCAAAACGCGATGAAACTTTCTCTCTGATTTTTTTCTCCGTGAAACGGAATATATGGAGTTGGAGTTGAGGCCGATGGAGCATCAAGGGGCCCACGAGACAGGGGGGCGCGCCCAGGGGGAGGGTGCGCCCCCCACCCTCGTGGACAGGGTGTGGGCCCCATGGCCTTGATTCTTTCGCCAGTATTTTTTATATTTTCCAAGAGTTATCTCCGTGGATTTTCAGGTCATTCCGAGAACTTTTGTTTTCTGCACAATAAACAACACCATGGCAGTTCTGCTGAAAATAGCGTCAGTACGGGTTAGTTTCATTCAAATCATGCAAGTTAGAGTCCAAAACAAGGGCAGAAGTGTTTGGAAAAGTAGATACGTTGGAGACGTATCATCTAGCTCCATCATATTTGCGTTTCTCTTCTTTAGTACAGCCTCAGGGGACTGATTTTGTTGTTGCTTCTCCTTATTTCTTTCACGTCGCTTCAAAGTGACAAGCTTCTGACTTCCACCTGAGCTGATTCCCTTAACTTTTTCTTTGTTATGTTCATCTTCTCTCCTCTGGCCCCTCCCCATTTCTCCTTGGGTAATCTTCGTTAAAGTAGTGCTAACTTTTGGCATTTCCATTTCCTGTGTCCCCACAACAGGGTCCGCTGGTTGTATGATCTGTTTGCATGGGCTAGGCTCCAAATTTTTCTCCATAGTCTTCCCTGGCTGCTTGTTTTCATCAAACACCAACTGCCTTCCTTTCGCAACTCCATCTATCATCTTGAGCTTTCCTTAGGGGGCTGGTGACTTCTTTCTCTTCTCCTCTTATTCCTGATGTGTCTTCCTTCATACCTGCTGGAAGGCTCTCTCTCCATGATGGAGCATCACTCCCTTATTTGCTGCCCTTACTGCCTGCACTATATGTGGTCCAGAAATCCCCCCGATCACTTGAGCTTCTACTTCGTTCATCACTGGAACTTCCACTGTACATAATTGCACGCATCAAAGGACCAAACTAGCGATCACTTTCTTCTCTAGTTCTAGATGGACATGCCTTTCCGTGTGGCCAATAATCCCAATATTGTAACAAAAATCTGGAAGATACTCGTACTCAAAGTACACAATTTTCTTCTTCATCTTATTTTTCTCCATATCTTCAGCTCCCACCATTTCCTCAAAGATTTGATCATGCTCCTCGTCCTGCTCTTCATCTAATTCTATGGTAGTGAACCTCATGATAGGGACTGTTATGTCCATCCTTAGTTTGATTCGCATATATAGTCCCATTGCATTTTCATCATGGTCCAAATAAACATCCAAGCATTCACCAATTTGCTCTCCCACCAATCCCCCTGTTTCTAAGCTCATCATTCCCATTGGTATGCCGTAAGCTCTCACCCATATAGTAATCGACTTAAAATCATAATCATCTATAGTTTTGCTTGACACAAAATCTTCCATCACCAGTAGGTCTTTGTTAAACATGCACGGTCCGCCCCTTAGTGCTTTGTTCTTGCTCACATCATCTTGGAACTGGGACAAGAATCTATTCTACCCAAGCCCTTGCATTCTACTGTCGAAAAGGGGCACCAAACACCACTCAAAGCTCTACCCAAATACTCTGCTTTTGCCGGTTTTTCAGACAGGAGTTTACCGACCGCTTGAAACTTACTCACCTCAGGGGAACAAGCTTGTTTCTTCCCAATCTTGATGCTTCTCTTTTCTGCATCTGAGAGCTTCGGATTCCTCAATTTTCCTTCCACACTGTCCACCACAGTAGTCTTTCCGTTGCCCATGTTAGCTGCGCCCTGCAGCTCTTGGACAACACTGCCTACAAGACTCCTTCGACCACTGCCACCTCCCCTACCGCTCTGAGCCAGGCCGCCCTGCCAGCCACCATCGGCCACAGCCACCGCCGTGCACACTGGAATCACCTGAGAGCTTTGAGTGTGGGATTCTTCAGGATTTTGATGGCTTCACCTAGGCTGCGCTTTGTGGATCTTGCGACTGGATTCTTCACCTCCCGCAAAGGATTCTGAACGAAGTCAACCTTGGATGAGCAGATCACACACCCGATGGACAAGACTAAAAAGGGGAGAGCTCAAATCTGAAGTTTTAGGTAGATTTGGATCGAGGGATGAGTGGCAAGGTTGCTGACCAAGAACACTGTCGAGACGCCAAGAAGTCGCTGGAACTAGCACCAACCGTCACGAGCGGACAGACTCACTGAGTTGACGGCGGATCCGCCAATTTCTGGCCAGGTCCTTGCAACCCTTTAGATTTAGGGGTCAGTCAGCTTCTCGTAGTTCAGGCACCGCCGCACCGGTACAACGTGTTCTGCTCGTCCACCATCAGCGTCGCGTGAGACTGCACACAGACAGAAGGATACAGTATACTTTGTCCATCACTTTTTGTTAGTAGAGCAGAGTTAATATCAGATCTAGTACTTAATTATCATAGAATTTATAGAGGTTTCATAAAAAAACTTTTTAAAAAGTTCTGTTTAGCGCAATCATATAGTGGGAAAATTGTTTAGTGCTCTGTTTTGTCGGTTAACACGCTCAAAAGGAATACTGCCGTGGATGCCAAGGAAAAAGAACAGACAAGAAAGTGGTGGAAGGTGATTAAAGGGGGGCAACACATGGAAAGCACCAGGCAATCCGGCAGAAGGTACACTCTAGCAAAGGCTACTAGCCAATCACTTGTACATTATGGTACGGAGGCAGTAGGAAACAAAATTGAGATCCCACTTGTGAAAATAATGAGCCAATACAAAAGTGAAACTGATTTGATAGACCAATGACAAGATGAAGCAAATAGTGCAAGGCTTGCAAACAGAACCAAATGAATGTCAAAGTTACATCCCTGCATGAAAAAGAAAATATCGGCATGCATGCAAATTGCCAACAAAAGTTTGGTTGTGCACAATTCAGCATGTTGAGTCGATTGAGTCGGTGACTACTGCCGAAAGAGATTCCTTCATGCTAATTCTGACAGGATGAAAGGATAAGGCAGGGATAAAGCAGGCGAGTGGTGTGGCCTAGTGACAAGGTTTTCTTTAAGATCTGAGCCGATGGACCAAAAGCAAGCGCACAATGCAGAATTGCAGAGTGCAAAAGGGACCAGATGCATAGCAAAGAAATTGCTCCACGCTCCATGACACAAAAGTACACTACTAGACAATCCCTCTAACCATCATTAGCATCTCATCATAGTACTATCAAACTCAGTTTGATCAATTCATCAGTTGCTTTGCAAAAGTCTTGGTTTAATAAGTCATCATGACCCCATCATACGGCGGCCATCATAGTCCGAGAGAATATTCCCTGTCTATCCTAGGTGAAAGTCGTACAATTTTTACTCAATGACCCTTGGGCCATCTTATTTTTCCCACTAACACCCCCCACCCCCACCCCCCCAATTCGCGCCGGACCGCAAGGCGCGAAGGCGTGGCCTCTTCTGGTAACCACAATCGGAGAAACGCCTATAAATGTGGCGTGCACTTCTTAACGGTAGTCACGGGTTTTTCTTAGGCATGTATCGTCCACTGTCTACAGGTGAGACGCCTAAGCGTCAGGCGTGTTCTGTCGTTATACCGCCTATCCGTTTGTCGCTTTTGACTGCCAGGTAAAATTAAAATATCACCGCTGATGTGAAAGGGCATGGACTCGAGGAAAACCAAAAGATTTAGATCGATCTTCGGTCTATCAGGCTCCAAACCTCCATCATCATCCTTTCCGCCCTCCTCCATTCCTTTTTGCCGCCTCCTCCTACTTGCCTCCCCTTCCTTGTACCTGTTTTGATGGGTTCCCATGATATCATGGTGTCAGAGGTGAGGTGCTTGAGAGAGGAGCTCGTGGCCAAAACACATCTTGCATCCTGACCATGCGAAAACTATCACTTCCTTCCACTTCTGCTGTGCAGCATGTCTGCCCGTGCTTATTGTTTACGCTAGACTGCCACTCCCAAGCATCAACCAAAGGCACATAGCTACAAACTAAACAACATATGTTTACACGGGAGGACGGCCAGATTCTCAACATCGACGGCGATCTTACACTGTCCCTCATCGCGGCTAACTGATGGTTGGGCAGGTATCAGAGCCGATCATGCCCATGCCTAAACTGGAGAATGTGCCCGGTATGATGGATATCACCACTTGCAAATGCAGCTGCAACAAATAGTTTGCACACATCAGTATTGCCATCAACTAAATCGTTCAAAACTTCAGGTGAATCGAATATGGATGTGAGTGAAGCATGGCATTGTTGTAGCATGGATGTGAGCCAGGGGAGGCCAGTGGCATGGGCGGACGGAGTATGGCGTTCCAGGTGAACCCGACAGTCATCCCAACTCGCGACGCCGCCGTCGCCGTCATTTAGTCGGAGCGGAAAGTGTACGAAGTGGTGCTGAAGCATAAGGTATTACTCAAGCGCCAGCTCCTACCATAGCAGGCGGCGCCGCCCGCCGTTGTCAGGGAGCTGGAGGTACGTCGCGGCAAGCTTTGGAAGGCCTACGCTCGCAGCGGCAAGATCTGCGAGGAGTACGCGAAGAACTTCTACCTTAGTACGTCGGAGCGGGTGATCGCTTTGGAGGCACATGCTAGTGCCGGCGCCGGCGAAACTCTTACTAGGAGTTGGCGACGGCATGGAGGACACATGGGGGCAGAGCTAGCCGTGGCGCTCCAGCTGTTGGTCGCCTCACTCTGATCCTCACGGTTGTTGCACAGGCGTGGTTTCGGTTATGTGGGCTCGATGTAGTTTTCGTCGGATAGCCCACATATACCACATATGAATGAGGTTATTCCGTGGGTATCCAACTTTTGTGAGTTTTTATGTGGGCATCATGGGTAGCTCGCATCCACTTGCATCCTGACCGATGACGGACCCCTCATGACCCATTGTTCCCTCATAGTCGCAGTGAGCTCGAGACGGCACTACACCTAATCAGTATGTGTGGACAAGAACTGCGGCTTCCCTCAGACAGCCATTCTCGGCCATCGACATGAACACCATCGGGCGCCTCAAAGACCGCTTCAGATGTCAGACTGCAACCCTGCCGCGCTCTTGCAGAACCACATGGCGAGTTGCTTGCCTACTGGTGTCTTGGTGCCTCTAGAAGGAGAGAAAAGCCAGGACCTTCGAGAGAAAATTTTGTACCGAGACCCAGGTAGCTCACAGAACCGTTGATCAGATAAGGCCCGATGTTGGCTTCATGCTGGCTTGGCACCGATGAGCAAGTTTTTTGAAGCATCATAGTTTTTATCTTCAACGGGCCCGATGGCAGCCTATGCTAGTTTTGCCCGATTGTTTGTAACCTTACTATGTATTCCTCTTGTTCATCAAATAGAATCAGCTCCTAGCTGACTTTTCGTCAAAAAAATGAGAAAAGCCAGGGAGATTGTCTTTTTTTAGAAACGAAAAGCCGGGGAGATAGTAGTGCATACGCGCCGCTCTGCTTGGGGCGACTCAAGTGGCGTTGAACCCTA
>NC_041383.1:790677613-790704672 GCF_002162155.2 Triticum dicoccoides | reverse complement strand
GCCGCCCCCCAAGGAGACCTCCAATGTCGTCCGCGTGGTTGTCAAGGACGAAGGCGGCGAGGATCTGTTGCTCCCGAACTGAGGGCTCCGGATGCTGAGGCGGCTACCTTAGGCGGTGAGGCGGCGCTATCTTTTTTTGCAAGCGGCGTCGCAGGCAGGATAATAGTCTCATTGTGTTTCTTATTAAATCTCGAGTTATAAAGGAGCATCTTATCATCATTGTGAACAATAAACTCATGTGCTACCATGCCCCTATAATCTAAAAGGGAAAGAGGCAACTTTGTCTCCTCTTTCTCAAAGTGCCTAATAGGTATCTCAAAATGTTCAGCAAGGCGTGCAACATAGATACCTCCAAAGATGGGGCCTTTTTTACGGTTCAAGCTTAGCCGTTTAGCAATAACGGCACCCATACTAAAACTATTATCACCAAACAAGGCATGGAATAGAATAATAATATCAGGAACATTGAAGTTTCCACTATTTCCACGACAAATTAAGCATCGACTAGCAAATAAGGCAAAGTAGCGTAAAACAGGAAAGTGTATGCTAGTGATTCTCACATCGGAATCCTTCTTTGGATCCTCTACAGTAATGGTGTTAACAAAGCCATCCACATCTTTATGATGTGGTTTATTTAAGCTGCCCTCAAAGGGTATTCTACATACCACGCAAAAATTACGTAACGACATTTCCTTGAATTCATCATATAAATGAAATGATACTGAAGGAGGTGAATTCTTAGGATATTAATAAAAGTTCTTGCACGAAAGTATTGGTGAGTAAGAGATACTGATCGATCCGGTCATGGAGGAAGTCAGTGAGGCCCGCATTTTCAATCAAAGAATAGAAGTCTTCATAAATCCCGGCTTCTCTCAAGAAATTATCACATGGCCATTCACACGGCCGTACTTCTGCTACGCGAGGAAGATTATATTTGGCCTTTTCCTTCTCTTTAGCTTGTTTATCCTGGGAACCTTGGCTAGAAGAGCCCCTCAAAAATCTCCTTATCATTTTCTAAAAATTTCTGAAATTTTTAGTAACTTCAAAATAAAAGTGAATAAAACTAAACAAGATTGGTATAAACTACTCCTACAAGTGCCTAGAGTCTATATCATGCATTAGAATTAATTGGGACCTCATAAATTTGACATGCAAGCTCAACAACAGGGTCACCTATGCAGCAAAAAATTGCAATGAATAATGCACTAGAACAAAAACTAATTGGACCAATGGAGGAGTCACATACCAAGCAACAATCGCCCAAAGCTGTTTTGTGAATGGGGCTTTGAGCAAGGAGATCGAAGCGCAGCAAAATGAGCTAGAACTCGTGCTTGAGCTGCATGGGGATTTTTGGGAAGAAGATGGAGTGTGTGGGTGCAGGAATAAGTGAGGGGGGCACCGTCGGCCCACGAGACAGGGGGGCGCGCCCAGGGGGTGTGGGCGCGCCCTCCACCCTCATGGTCAGGTGCTCACCCCCTGTAGTGTTTTCAGTGCCTAAAATCCTCAAATATTCCATAAAAATCATATTAATTTGCAGAGCATTTGGAGCACTTTTATTTTTGGGATTTTTTTATTGCACGGATAATTCAGGAAACAGACAAATAATACTATTTTTGCTTTGTTTATTATAAATAACAGAAAGTAAAAAGAGGGTACAGAAGGTTGTACCTTCTAGTTTCATCCATCTCATGATCGTCAAAATGAATCCACTAACAAGGTTGATCAAGTCTTGTTAAGAAACTCATTCTGAATAACACGGAACCGGAGAAATTTTGAATAACACTAAGTTACCTCAACGGGAATATGAATATCCCCAACAACAAGAATATCATACTTTTTCTTGACAGTAGGAAGAGGAAATTCAAAACCTCCAGTAATGATAGTTGGAACTTTTCCAATAGAATTGATGCTAAGAACTTGAGATTGTTTCCTCGGAAAGTGTACCATATGCTCATTACCATTAACATGAAAAGTGATATTGCCTTTGTTGCAATCAATAACAGCCCCTGTAGTATTCAAAAAGGGTCTACCAAGGATAATCGACGTACTATCATTGTCGGGAATATCAAGAATAATAAAATCCGTTAAGATAGTGACATTTGCAACCACAACAGGCATATCCTCACAAATACCGACAGGCATAGCAGTTGATTTATCAGCCATTTGTAAAGGTATTTCAGTAGGTGTCAACTTATTCAATTCAAGTCTACGATATAAAGAGATAGGCATAACACTAACACCGGCTCCGAGATCACATAAAACAGTTTTAACATAGTTTCTTTTAATGGAGCATGCTATAGTTCGTACCCCTAGATCTCCAAGTTTCTTTGGTATTGCACCCTTAAATGTGTAATTAGCAAGCATGGTGGAAATTCCATCTTTCCGGTATCTCTCTTTTGTTTGTGATGGTACCCTTCATATATTTAGCATAAGGATTTACTTTAAGCATATCAGTTAAGCGCATACGTAGGAAGATAGGTCTAATCATTTCAGCAAAGCGCTTAAAATCCTCATCATCCTTTGTCTTGGATGGTTTGGGAGGAAAGGGCATGGGTTTCTGAACCCATGGTTCTCTTTCTTTACAGTGCTTCCTAGCAACAAAATCTCTCTTATCATAATGTTGATTCTTTGATTGTGGGTTATCAAGATCAACAGCATGTTCAATCTCTACCTCATTATTCTTTCTAGTTTGAGCATCAACATGAACATTATCATTAACATCATCACTAGGTTCATGTTCATCACCTGATTGTGTTTCAGCATCAGAAATAGAAATATCATTGGGATTCTCATGTGTGTCTATAACAGGTTCGCTAGAAGCATGCAAAGTCCTATCGTTTTTTATTTTTCTTCTTTTTGGAAGAACTAGGTGCCTCTCTGATAATCCTGCTCGATTCTCTTAGGGTGTGCTTCGGGATACAAAGGTTCTCGAGTCATTCTACTAGTTCTAGTAGCCACTCTAACAGCAAAGTCATATTTATTATTTAATTCATCGAGCAGATCACTTTGAGCTTTAAGTACTTACTCAGCTTGAGTGGTAACCATAGAAGCATATTTGCTAATGAGTTTAAGTTCATCTTTAACTCTAGCCATATAATCACTCAAGCATCCTATTTCGAAAGCATTATTCTTTAATTCTCTACCAAAATAAGCATTAAAACTTTCTTGTCTAGCCATAAAGTCATCAAATTCATCTAAGCATGGGCTATGAAATTTAGTAGACGGGATTTCAACATTATCATATCTATAGAGAGAATTTACCTTTACTACCTGTGTCGGGTTATCAAGACAATGTGTTTCTTCAACAGGCGGTATATTAAGACCATGTATTTCTTCAATAGGTGGTAAATTCTTAACATCTTCAGCTTTAATACCTTTTTCTTTCATTGATTTCTTTGCCTCTTGCATATCTTCAGGACTGAGAAATAGAACACCCCTCTTCTTCGGAGTAGGTTTAGGAATAGACTCAGGAGTTGGCTCAATTGGCTTAGGAATTGCCTCAGGAATTGGCTCAGGAAGAGTCCAATTATTTTCATTAGTCATCATATTATTCAATAGTAATTCATCTTGGTCGATTGTTCTTTCCCTGAAAACACAACCAGCACAACTATCCAAGTAGTCCTTGGAAGCATCGGTTAGTCCATTATAAAAGATATCAAGTATTTCATTTTTCTTGAGAGGATGATCAGGCAAAGCATTAAGTAATCGGAGAAGCCTCCCCCAACCAGGGTCAGGTTTCATTCTAGCATTAAGAGATTGCTGCTTCCATTTAGCTAATAACTTTTTAAGATCATATCTATCTTTGCAAGAAAAAATAGCTTTAGCAGCTTCCTCATTCATAACGTAACCCTCAGGAACAACAGGTAATTCATAATCAGGGGGAGAACTTTCATCATCACTATCATCAATAATAGCATCTTCAATAATTTCATTCTCTCTAACCCTAGCAAGTTGTTCATCAAGAAATTCACCTAATGGCACAGTAGTATCAAGCACAGAAGTAGTTTCATCATAAGTATCATGCATAGCAGAAGTGGCATCATCAATAACATGCGACATATCAGAATTCATAGTAGTAGCAGGTTTAGGTGTCGCAAGCTTACTCAAAACAGAAGGAGAATCTAGTACAGAGCTAGATGGCAGTTCCTTACCTCCCCTCGTAGTTGAGGGCAAAATCTTAGTACTTTCGTCTTTCAACTTCCTCATAGTGATCAACAGATATAAATCCCAAGTGACTCAAAGAATAGAGCTATACTTCCCGGCAACGGTGCCAGAAATTAGTCTTGATAACCCACAAGTGTAGGGGATCGCAATAGCTTTCGAGGGTAGAGTATTCAACCCAAATTTATTGACTCGACACAAGGGGAGCCAAAGAATATTCTTAAGTATTAGCAGTTGAGTTATCAATTCAACCACACCTGGGTAACTTAGTATTTGCAGCAAAGTATTTAGTAGCAAAGTAGTATGATAGTAATGGTAACAGTGGCAAAAGTAATGATAGCAGTTTTGTAGTAGTTGTAACAGTAGCAACGGAAAAGTAAATAAGCGAAGCACAATATGTGAAAAGCTCGTAGGCATTGGATCAGTGATGGATAATTATGTCGGATGCGATTCCTCATGTAATAGCTATAACATAGGGTGACACAGAACTAGCTCCAGTTCATCAATGTAATGTAGGCATGTATTCTGGATATAGTCGTACGTGCTTATGGAAAAGAACTTGCATGACATCTTTTGTCCTACCCTCCCGTGGCAGCAGGGTCCTAGTGGAAACTGAGGGATATTAAGGCCTCCTTTTAATAGAGAATTAGAACAAAGCATTAGCACATAGTGAATACATGAACTCCTCAAACTACGGTCACACTACTAGGAAAAGGCCTACTAATGGCGCACCTAATTTGGCCATTAATGGCGCATTAGTGGTGCGCCATTAGTGCCACGCCATTAGTATATTTTACTAATGGCGCACCACTGGTGCGCCATTAGTATCTGGTATACTAATGGCGCACCACTGGATGCCCCATTAGTATATACAACAGTGCGCCATTAGTATGCCTCCCAGGGGGCCATGTATACCTAGGTGCTTTGGCATACTAATGGCGCACAACAACAAGATGCGCCATTAGTAACTTCGGCATACTAATGGCGCACTGTTTAATGATGCGCCATTAGTATCCTTTGGCATACTAATGGCGCACTATGATGTGATGCGCCATTAGTATGAATATTAGGTTTTTTTATTTTTTTTATTTTCTGTTTTTTGCACAGGTTACAAAATGTATAATTGGACAAAATATAGACAGCACACATCAACAACAGATTCATCGAATACAATAGAAGATTAGTCTCTGAATATAATTCATCATATTAGTCTCTGAATACAATTCATCATATTAGTCTCCGAATTGAAAAGACCGAACAAAGATAGAACATTATATTACAAGTCTCGAGACCGCGAATAGCGAGTTTGTCTTCACATTACAAGTCGATATCGATCATCTAAACTACCATCACATAGAAGAGAGCTGCGGTCATCACGATGAGCATCATCACGATGAAACTCGTCTTCATCCGGTTCCTCCAACGCCCCCTCCCCTCTCCCACTAGATAGTGGGCGTATCTAGATTCGGCCTCGGCCCTAGTGGTGTACCCTTTGTAACTGTTACCGCTGAATCGGTGAACCTGTCTCCGACACTCCTCCCAGTCGTCGTAGACTCCGGGAACCTTACCCTTGTACACGACATACATCGGCATCGCTATGCACTAGCCAAACGAAACGTTAGTACCAATTCACAGACAATACATAAGCAATATATAAGTATGCAACAGAACGATCGGAAGAGAAAAGCAAGACATTAATAGCATCGATTACATCTAAGTTGAACGACTCTCGAAACCAAAGAGACATACTACAAGTTCATTAAAGTTTAATTACAACATGAGCCAATCGATGTTTCAGAACTAGACACAGCATCACTGCTTTCGACTCGACTCAAGGGACCGGAGCATGGATGAAGCCACCGTCTATCGTGGGAGTCATGAAAGAACGGGCGTTGTCAGCCTGCATTTGTAGCATTGTGTCGATGTCACTGTTGGACGGTTGATTTCTGAGGTAGAACTGCCCCGAGGTACGAAGGACATCTTGATGGATGATTTCCGCAAACTCCGACTGGATGCGAAAGAATTCTTGTCTGATGTCCGCGTCCTGGATTGCCGACACGCTCGCGGCCCAATCTTTGAGTTTACTCGGTAGCAGAAGTTGATGATGGTCCCGTACGATCGCCCGCATGTGATGGATGGCGTAGTAGGCACCCTTCTGACCGCCAGGCGGCTGCTTGATGCAGCAGAATATCGTATTGTGGGAGAACACGTGCTTGCCGTACTTACGAATAGGCCTGGTGAAGGTGCCTCCAGATTTGGCGTAGCCGGGAGAACATCATCAAGAACCTTCTTGACATTTGTGTAGTCTAAATTCGACTGACGGTCCGGGTCGAAATACGTGGCCATGGAATATTTGGGGCTTAGGAGGATGAGCATGCAATGTGTGTCACTGCAGAAAACACGGAATGTTAAAAGAAAAACGATCGAAATCTAAGAATTCATATGTTACGGGCCGGTTGAGGGGAGGACTTACTCGGGAAAGTAAGGCACGAGGAAGTTATCCTTATCTTGGTTTGCCAGAATGACGCCTTCGAGGTAAGAACTCGCGACTTGCCGGTCCCCAGCACTGCCCAAGATCTTGGCACGCATGTAGAAGGGGTCGACTATCATGATGTCCGGGGTCTTGTCGCGAATGATTCGCATCTCCATACTCAGCGAAAATAGCCGAACGAAGGTGTAGTGCAGCGGATGAAGGTTCAACATAGTGTGGATGTCATCAAACCGTAGGACGATCGTACGCCCGATGGAGTTATCCACAAAGCCCTTGCCCTCTGGCACCTTGGCCGCGAAAACCGGGTATGCCACATCCTTCTCTCTGAGACGCCGCTTCTCCAAAGAAAGAACACTGTCATGCAGACTCCGCATAGCACCGGTTGCAGCATTGAGCATATTTGTCGGTAGCATCGCCCTACCCGCCACATGCACCCTCCTCGAGATATCCTCAGGTGAAGGTGGCCCGTCCTGAGCACGGATCGTACTCGGTGCCGGCTGGCTCGCACCCTTGTTAGTCTTTCTTTTGCGTGCCTTCTTCTTCTCCTGTAATGGGACCGAGTTCTGTTCACAGACCGCCTTCTTGAGTGTGTTTGGGCTGATAATATTTCGCACCTCGCCTATCTGAGGCTCGATGAAGTCGGCAGCTGGAGGCGTCTCCTGAGAGCTGAACGACAGACGATGCCTGTTGCAACTTGGCTTCTCTGCGGTACCAGCTAGATCACGCACGTCTTTTGTTGGGTTGGGTTCTTGAGAAGGAGGCCCCAGGAAGTCGCCATCGTACCCATGTTCGGCAAAGTACTGATCGACGTTGCCAAATGTATCGTCGTCATCGTCGTTCTGATCCTGTGCCATATGCATGTTTGGATCCAGTGGCATAGGGATGTCCGGCACCGTTGCGGCGGTCTTGCCATGCGGCCGACTTGGCGCCGGCACGACTGGCGGTGTTGTCTTTGGGGTGGTGTCCCCCGCCCCCAAACGAATCTGGCTCTTCAGCCAAAGCAGGGGCCAGCTCAGGCCGGCGCTGAGGGTCATCATGTCATCATCATCGGCCCCGACGGGTCGAATCGGAGGTAACAACTCGTCGCAGCCTGGCAGCACCCGAACCAGTTCAACCCTAAACAAGTTGGGTGGCATCTGGGTACCGTGGAACAAGGGGTTGCCCAGTTGAACAATTTTGCCCTTGGCGACATCGACCAATTCGTTGTTCACGAAGTGCAGGAGAGTGCACGGAACGTTGGCGGCGCCCTGCGAAAACATGTAGGGCGTCAGGGATGCCCAGTCAAAGGCAAGGAGATGAAGTCCTCGACCGAGAGAGGCTTAATTAGTTACCATGATGATGGCGTCGAGCTCGGCTAATGTCGAGGCACCGCCAACAGCGGGCGTGCAGTTGACGGAGGGGCCGCTTGCTGCAAAGGTGCCGGCCGGCGTACACCCCGGTGCATTAAGCTCCCGTGCCGGCGTCGGAGACACCAATGCCGCCTCCGCCGGAGACACCAATGGCCCCGCCATCGCATTCTGCGAGTTGCTGGCCGTGAAGCTAGGAATCGGGGGCGGCCCCTGTTGGCCGCCCGCAATCCACGCACTCAACCCCTGGATCAAGGTAGGCACAATGGCGGTGATCGTCGCTCCGGGTTGTTGTTGCACTTGCTCTTGGACAATCTCCGGAATCCGCGCCACCTATGCCTTGAGTTCTTGAACCTCGCGCGCCTGGCTTTCCGAGCTGGTCTTTTTCTCCTTCCGCACACCAGCGGTATAGTATGACCCCCATTTTGTGGACAAGCCTTTGCCGGCCACACGACCAGCTGACGTCGGCTTACTGAGCTTATCCTTGTTCTTCATTACATTCAACGCCCTATTTAGAGTGGTGTCCCAAGGGTTGCTCTTAGTCGACCCCGCGCTACTGCTTTCAGTCGCCTGCGAAAGGAATGTGAACCATTTAGAAATTTGGTTTCATTAATTAGAATGCAATCATATGGAGCTAATTACACGGGGGTGTATTCCTTACCAGAACAAGCTTAAGCGCCCTGGTCTTCGGATCCGTGGTAAGCTCCTTTGTTATCGGGTCCTCCTTGTACCGGGCCCTGACATAGTTCCTGGTCTGCTTGTTACTGCTGTATTTCTCGAAGCGGGGCGGTAGGCCTTGCTCGGCACGCTCTGCATCCTCCTTGTCCCATATAGGCTCCGCCACTCTGTAACCGCCAGGACCGAGTTTGTGTTCCCCTAAGTTCAACTCCCGCATTTCTTTCCCCCACTGACTTGATTCGGAGTTTGCGGTGCTCGAGCAATTGATCTTGAAGTCGTTGTAGTCATCTTCGGTGATCGAAGGATTTTTCTCCTTGATCTTCTCATAACTCTCACCTTTCTCGATCATTCTCTTCACATTGCTTTTCCAAGTAGACAGGGCCTTGCTCATCTTCGTGAGGGCAGCATTGTTCACTTTATTCCCTTTGAGGCTTCTGTTTTCAAATTCAGCGGGGAACTTGTATCGTTCGTGCAGCTTCGTGAAGAGGAGGTTGCGCAAATTCCCTCGGTTAGGATGCCTCAGGTTCTCGGTGTTGATCGAGACGGTGCTCCGGAGAATGCACCCGAGCTGAAGCGAGTACCCCTTGACTATTCGTTCGGGCGCCGTTGGATTCCCATCGGAGTCCACTTCAGTAACTTCCTCCTTGAGGGTGCGGAGCACGGTCGGGCGCCGGTCCTTCCGTTGCCTCTTCGGTTGGCTACCATCTGTGCGTGCACCGCCATCATTAGTGGTGGCATCCTCGGCGGCACCATCAGTGGTGGCATCAGTGGGGTCATCCTCGGCGGTACCATCAGTGGTCTCAGGATCGGTGGGGAAGGCGGCGTCCTCATACAAGTGAGGTTGTTCCTCCATCTCCTGGGACAGCTTCCAGAATGCCTTGCCGCCCGAACCCCCGGCCTCATCGTTGTTGGCCATGTTTATCTCTAAATAGGAACAAAGTTGGTTATTGTCAAGGAACGAGATCATGGTCTCATCATTTAGGGTTTGTCGACACCGACGCATCCTAAAAGCTAAGCTTTTATCATTGAGGGTTTTTCGACACCGAGGCACCCTAAAAGCCTAAGCTTTCATCATTAGTCACAGGTACCCCGGCCCATGCATTAGTCACAAGTACCCCATATGTCCTATTTTTAGCAAAGTCATGCTAAAATTCATGGAAAATTTCAGCATGACCTTTGCTGAAAATAGGACATATGGAGTACCCGAATTTGCTGGAACGGAAGTTAATCGACATTCCAGCAAACTCAAGGGCCTCTCGGGTGGACAAGGCAAAAAAGGCCTTCATCACAACATGGAAAATACATTGGCATGTGAAGAGGTGAAACAATATATGCATCTCCAAGCAGTATCATTCAACATTTTGGACAAACCACTACAAGCAATACTGATTAGAATGTTTTTTATACATAACTGCTAAAACCCTAGGAGTTAACCGAGCCACCAACAAAATGTGGACTTAAAAAGAGAGAGTCACGGACAGTGACATGATACATTTTCATAAAATTAGCTAGTTTTACTTATGGTGCACAAAGAAACAAGTACTGCAGTGCACTTAGAAGAAAATGAGCACCGCAAAACAAGAAGACTCGTTTCAGGTAAACGGAAGCTGTCGGCTCCATCAAGTGGAGGCAAAAACAAGTGTAATTGCAAATGAATGCAAACCACGTTAAGACTTAACTGCTAAGGTCTAGTTTGGCAACACGGTTTTTCCAAAACCATGGTAATTGAAAACCTCGGTATTCCAATGTGTGGGCAATGAATACTTTGGTTTCTAAAAACTGCAGTTTTTCTCAGTTTTAGCAAAACTATAGAGATGTTTGGCAAGTGCAGTTTTTCTTAGTTTCTTGGTTTTGACCACTCGTTGCATGGATAATCCTAGATACAGCTAGCTGAACCAAATTGAGCTATAACAAAGGAGTTATACAACGACGTGATCAGCTTGTGCTAATTAATGGCTGGTGCATGCGGCATGCCTATAGCCTTGTCATGCACGTGAACATCCTCTAGCTGCTAGGATATGTTGTTGAGTAATCTTGTATCTCTGGCCACATGGAATCGATCGGCTAGCTAACTTAGACTGCTGTGTATAACTTTGCTCAGTAACTTAGACTAGTTGAGTACTGTTGAAAAATGACAGGTTAAACTGACCTCAAAGTCTGCTAACAAAATCAATACCAACTGATTGATCGCGGCCGGCCAGTTTATAATCAACGGGAACTATAAGATTTAAAATAAAACCAATTAAATAGGTAGTCGGTAAGTCGATCGGCATAAGCAACGGTTCACACGTCACCTATAGAGGACAGTAAAAGTACACTAATAAAACTCGGGAAAGAAGAAGTAAAAGTACCCTCAAAACAAGTATTAACAGACTAGTATATATATATATATATATATATATATATATATATATATATATATATATATATATGTGTGTGTGTGTGTGTGTTATGTTGGCATAGATACCGTCTGAATGCACCAACAAACCTCCCTTTTACTCCCTCCGTGTATCAAAATATAAGACGCTTATGATAATGTCTTATATTTTGATGCAGACCAGACGGAGTATTATCCATGGCCTACTTAATTTGGCTCACTGCTGCCATGTGCCAATTACTTAACTTTCTGGTTTTAATCATGTTGGTGTTCCTTCAATCACCATCCCCCCATTCTGACATGCTTTCAACTTCACCATATACTAACTGCACTATTGCTGTTGGCCTGTTGCTGCTCTATCTTATCTATGCAATTTTAACCTTTGTTTGTATTCCCCATCCACATCGTTATCTGACTTGTGTGGCATTTGCACTGGACACACGCATCACTGTAAATTTGTAGTTTTCACTTTAAAGTTTTGGACCTTGGCCTTGATTCCTAGATAGGTGGTCACCGTCGATCCTAGCTCTTTCACCCTTTCTGTCATTTATTTATTTATTTCTACTTCATATCAAAGACTTGCTTCATTTTCAACTGTGTATATGTTGTAATCACATCTCTAGGCTACAGATACACCATCTGTATCATTTCATTTCACCTATCCATGAGTGGGGAACAAGTGTATGTTCAGGTTATAAACACCCTTTATCCAAAAAGATTGTTCCAAAACTGCCTACTGAATTAGCTCACACACTGCTGCCAATTAATCAACTCTCTGATTTTAATCATGTTTGTGTTCCTTCCATGACCCCAATCCTCGTTTAAACCCCACCAAACTAACTGCACTATTGCTATCTCTTGCTGCTAATTCAGAACAAATTCAGTGACAGAGGAGGAGCATTCAGACGGTACCTTGGGTGGGCAGAGAACGAGCTCCGGGGAGGTGGTCGGGGAGGAGCTCCGGGAGGGAGAGGTCGAGGGCAGCGTCGCGGAGGTCGGAGAGGTCGCTGAAGGCGCTGGCGGCGATGGCGCCGTTAAGCCCCAGCAGCGAGAGCGCGGCCGCGCGACAGGCCCACGCTGCGGTGCCCTCGTCCGACGGCGGAGGCGGAGGAGGTGGAGGCGGAGCGGCCTTGGGCTTGGGCTGGGCGGAGAGGCGTCGGAGGAGGAGCAGGGCGGGCGTCGAGGCGTCGGGGCGGCGTCGAGGCGGTGGGGCAGCAGCGTCGGGAGAGGAGAGGGGAAGGGGATCGAGGGCGAGGGCGAGGGAGAGAGAAGGGATAGGTTTGGGCGGGGAGGAAGTATGGATGGCGGCACAATACTAATGGCACACCACACCTCGGTGCGCCATAAGTACATCCATACTAATGGCGTACCTCGCCCTGGTGTGCCATTAGTATTTTTTTTTTGACTTCTGCTCGAGCCAACATGTTATCTTCCACCTGATCTGATCCACATCAAGCTCCCTCCACTAGCTTGACTGGTCAGCAGCCAGTTCTCACACCCGGTCCTGGGTTCGATTCCGAGGCTCCACAATTTTTTTATGCATTTAAAATGTTGTTTGATACTTATTTGTGTTTAACTATGTTCAAACTTGTTTAAATCATAACAGTAATATTTTTTTATAAGACAGTAATAATTTTTTTGAAATATCATCAAACAGTAATGCCGGTGGAGCGGGGGAGGGTGCGGGGGGTGCGGGGGGTCGGCGGCGGCGGTTGAGTAGGGGAGGGGTGTGGGGGGTCGGCAGCGGCGGTTGAGTAGGGGAATCGAGGGTGCGGGGGGTCGGAGGCGGCGGCCGGTGGACCGGGGGGTGCTCGGCGGCAAGGGGGGCCGTATCTGGCGAGGTGGGATAGCGATCGAGATGGAGGGGGATCGAGATCGAGTGTCCATGAAATTTAAAAATATTCATGATAGTTCAAAAAGTGCCCATGAAATACAATCGAGAAATGAAGGCTACGATTTAAATACAATCGATCTTAGCTAGCTATCTGTTCACAATCTTCTTGCCCTTCTTTTTCGCAAATGGAGTTCTTCTATGGAATGGACGTCCTTTAGGTAGGGTGGTCCTGCTTCTTCTTGTGGTGTATGCTGCTACTTCATCATCGTCGTCATGTTCGATCCTCGGGTCGCCGTACTTGTCGGAGTCTTGCTCATTGGCTACTCCATCCATTCCGATGATCTTCCTTTTGCCTCTCCTCACGACAACACGACTGGGCTTTGACGGGTCGGTAATGAAGAAGCATTGGTCAACTTGGGAAGCCAGTACCCATGGCTCATTTTTCGCGGTGATGTTTGCCCCCGCGGTCTTGGATTTGGCTTCGGGTATAACCATGGTGGTGAAATACCAGTCTTTTTTAGGACGCTCTTCGCCCATCTGACACGGAACATCGGGACCTTCTCTCCAGCGTAGCTCAGCTCCCAGATCTCCTCGATCCTTCCGTAGTATCTGTCCTTGTCATTACCGGTGTAGGATTCCATTGTTACCCCGGAGTTCTGATAACCATCGCTCTTCATGTCCTTGGCCTCGGTGTAGAATGTGTAGCCGTTGATATCGTACGCCTCATAGGTCATCAGGTTGTGCTCGGCGCCCTGTGACAAGGCGAATATGAGTTGTTCTTCCGCAGAAGAATCCTCATGTAAAGGGTACGACAGAAGCTTCTGCTTGAACCAACGCGTGAAACATGAGTTGTGCTCTTTGATTATATCTCTGTCCATCCTCTGTTGGCCTCAGTCATTGTACGTTTTCTTAATAAAGGTTTCATGCTCTACCACCCAAGGATCGACCACGTCTATGTGTTGTAGCGCGACTAGGTTTGCTCTTTCAAAGTCGGCGAGTCGACCCTCTAAGTCGACATGCATTTCGCGGCGAACCTCATGGTGACCCCATCCAGCGAGCCTGCCGAGGTGCCTGTTGATGGGCACACCAACGGGGTTCTCAATGCCTAGATAATTCGTGCAGTAGGAGATAAACTCTTCGGTCAGAAAGCCCCTGGCTATACTTCCCTCTGGACGTGACATGTTGCGAACGTATCCTTTGATGACACCATTCATCCTTTTGAACGGCATCATGCTGTGCAGGAACGTCGGCCCAAGTTGGATGATATCCTCCACTATATGGACCAGCAGATGCACCATAACGTCGAAGAATGAGGGCGGGAAGTACATCTCAAGCTCGCATAGTATCACCACGATCTCTTCCTGTAGCCTTCTGAGTTGCCTCACGCCAATCGACATCCGAGAGATGACGTCGAAAAAGTTGCATAGGCCAAATAGCATTTCACAGACGTGCGCTTCCATGATCCCACGGATTGCAACTAGAAGTATCTGCGTCATCAGCATGTGACAGTCGTGAGACTTCATCCCACTGAACTTCTGCTTCGCTGGGTCTAGGTATCTGCTTATCTTCCCCGCGTAACCGTAAGGAAGTTTTACTCCTAGGAGGCAGGTGAAAAACTTCTCGATCTCCTCCTGACTTAGAGTGAAGCACGCGGGTGGGTAGTCATTTCCGGTCTTCTTGGCCTTTTTTCCTTTGCGACGACTTACTGTGTCCTGCTTCGCCTCATCATCATCATCATCATCATCATCATCATCATCATCATCATCATCATCATCATCATCATCATCATTAGCGTGTAGCTCCTGCCTGATGCCCATTGATTTCAAGTCTGCCCTTGCTTTCGGCCCATCTTTGGTCCTCTCTGGCATGTTGAGCAGGGTACCAAGCAGACTCTCGCACACGTTCTTCGTGATATGCATGACATCAAGGCTGTGAGGCACACGGTGGATCTTCCAGTATGGTAAGTCCCAGAAAACAGACCTCGTTTTCCATACCTTCAGCAGCGGCTCTGGCGCCTTTTGCTTCTTTCCCGGCTCTGGCGCCTTTTGCTTCTTTCCTGGCAGTGGGCAGTCTTTCCAATTTTTCAACAGCTTGTCTATTTCCTCGCCGCTCCTCGTACACGGGCGTTTTCGGGGTTCGGTTTCACCATCAAACAGATCCTTGCGTTTCCTCCACGTGTCATCGTCACGAAGCCACCTTCGATGTCCCATCAACATGGTTTTCGAAGACCCGGGATCTCTATCTAGCTGGTGATACGTTGTGTCATCCATGCACCTTATGCATCCAGAAAATCCGTGGACTACCTGCCCCGCGAGATATCCGTAACCGAGATAGTCGTGCACCGTCGTGAGCAGTGCGGCTCTCATAGGGAAATATTCTTTCTCTGCGGCGTCCCACGTATTGGCTGGCGTTTTCCACAGCGTGTCAAGCTCCTCTTTCAGCAGCCCCAGATACAGATTGATGTCGTTCCCTGGTTGTTTCGACCCTTCAATTAGCATACTCATGTGAATGTACTTCCTCTTCATGCACAACCAGGGGGGAAGGTTGTACATCCACACAAACACAGGCCAGGTGCTATGTGTGCTTCTCTGGCTGCCAAACGGATTGACTCCATTGGTGCTCGCGCCCAGCATGATGTTCCTTGGATCGTTCCCAAATTCTGGGCCTTCGAAGTTCAACGCTTGCCACTGGCTCGCATCCTTAGGGTGACTCAACATCTTGTCTTTTTTATCTATCTCCGGATCATTTGCGTCATCTTCTCGCTTCTTCTCCTCCCTATCCGCGTGCCAATGCAGGAGCTTTCCTACCTTAGGGTCCGCGAAATACCACTGCAGACGAGGAGTGATCGGAAAGTACCACACCACTTTTCGAGGAGCTTTCTTCCTCTTCTTGTATCGAGTGACGCCGCACACCGGACATATGGTAGACTCCGCGTGCTCGTCCCGATAAATGATGCAATTGTTCATGCACACATGGTATTTCACGTGCGATAAATCCAGAGGACACACGATTTTCTTCGCCTCCTCCAAACTGGTCGGGCACTTGTTCCCCTTGGGAAGACGTTCGTGCCAGAATGACATGTTCTCGTCGAAGCATGCGTCGGTCATTTTGTGTTTTACCTTCATCTCCAGAGCCATGAGCGTTACTTTCAGGCGGGTATCCTCGGGGCTGCATCCTTCATACAATGGAGTAACCGCGTCTAACTCAAGTTGATCCATCTTGGCTTTCTCTCGGGCGGCAGCTCTTGTGTTATCCGTCTGCTTGAGAAGCAGCTCTTGAATATGAGGGTCCTGCACCCAGCCCATGGATGGTCCAGCGTCGTCTGCTCCGCCGGCATCATCATCTTGATGATCATGCCCGTCGTCTGCTCCGGCATCTTCCTCATCATCATGTCCTGCATCTTCTACATGATGACTGTGTATAGCATCACCGTCATGATCATCTCCTGGGGATTCTTCGTCTTCTCGCCCGCCCGAGCCGCGGTGGTTGTCTTGCTGCCCTTCCTCATTTCTTGCCCGGCCCCCATGGACGACTTCGTAGTCATCTTCATCACCTTGCCACCGATAGCCATCCATGAAACCACGCAAGAGCAGGTGGTCCCGCACCTGCCCGGAATCCGGGTCCGCAATAAGGCTCTTCAGCTTGACTCTTCGACACGGACATCTTATCTCCGTCTCGTTCTTTTGAAGCATCTCGGCCTTCGCGGACCTCAAAAACCTATTCACGATGCCTTCGGTCATCGCGCGGACCATGGTCGCCTGCGGGGTAGAGCAAAACGATATTTTAGAACCAAGAAAAAATTTGGCATGACTTTCCCTAAAAATAGGACCAAAAAGAATGCTTAATGCCAAAATTCTCGCCGAAATGGAAATGAATCAACATTCCGGCAAAATATTGGCAACTATCTCATTTCAAATACCGGTACATCTCCAAACACAAACACATATGCAACACCACAAACATATGCAACACCACGAACATACATAGATCTAGCTATGCCATAAAAACTGCATGTGCACATTGTTGTAGGGAGAACAACATAAATATAGCTTCCCCCATTACTTACCTATCAAAACAAGGTAATTTAACCACTTAATTTGAATGAATCTATGGTGGAAATGAGGTGAAAAATAGGAGGCACCCGAGACAAGGAGGAGGTGGAGAGAATGAAGTGGGGAGAAAGTGAGTGTGGGTAGGAGAGGTTGTCCAAAATATCTTGTTGCTGCCCGCTTACTAATGGCGCACCAACACTAAATGCGCCATTAGTAATCCAGGTTACGAATGGCGCACCTTCTGGCGGTGCGCCATTAGTAGTTTTGCAAAAAAAACATACTAATGGCGCACTGTTCCACAGTGTGCCATTACTAGTTTAAACTAGTAATGGCGCACGGTTGAACAGTGCGCCATTAGCAGTATTGCAAAAAAAGGAATAAAAATATAATTAAAAAAACAACATTAGTAGCGCACTTTTTGACAGGTGCGCCATTACTAGTTACAACTAGTAATGGCGCACTGAGTCTGGATGCGCCATTAGTATGTTTGCACAGGCGCACTAGTTCAAAAAAAATTGATACTAATGGCGCACCTTGGGCCAGGTGCGCCATTAGTAGTTTCAACTCTAATGGCGTATCAGAAGGTGGTGCGCCATTAGTATATACTAATGGCGCACCCCTTGTCTGGTGCGCCATTAGGGTCAATCCCATCTATAGCCCTTTTTCTAGTAGTGTCATCACCGAGAAGTATCCCGATTATTGTCACTTCGGGGTTGTCGGATCATAACACATAATAGGTGACTACAGATTTGCAAGATAGGATCAAGAACTCACATATATTCATGAAAACATATTAGGTTCAGATCTGAAATCATGGCACTCAGGCCCTAGTGACAAGCATTAAGCATAGCAAAGTCGTAGCAACATCAATCTCAGAACATAGTGGATACTAGGGATCAAACCCTAACAAAACTAACCTGATTACATGGTAAATCTCATCCAACCCATCACCGTCCAGCAAGCCTACGATGGAATTACTCACGCACGGCGGTGAGCATCATGAAATTGGTGATGGAGGATGGTTGATGACGCCTCTGGAAGGAGAGAAAAGCCAGGATCTTCGAGAGAAAATTTTGTACCGAGACATAGGTAGCTCACAAAACCGTTGATAAGATAAGCCCCGATGTTGGCTTCATGCTGGCTTGGCACCGATGAGAAAGTTTTTTGAAGCATCATAGTTTTTATCTTCAACGGGCCCGATGGCAGCCTGTGCTAGTTTTGCCCGACTGTTTGTAACCTTACTATGTATTCCTCTTGTTCATCAATGAGAATCAGCTCCTAGCCGCCGACCCTACCCTCCTGCCTCCCCCCCCCCTCCGCCCCCCAAGGAGACCTCCAGTGTCGTCCGCGTGGTTGTTAAGGACGAAGGCGGCGAGGATCTGCTGCTCCTGGACGGAGGGCTCCGGATGCCGAGGCGGCTACCTTAGGCGGTGAGGCGGCGCTATCTTTTTTTGCAAGCAGCGTCGTAGGCAGGATAATAGTCTCATTGTGTTTCTTATTAAATCTCAAGTTATAAAGGAGCATCTTATCATCATTGTGAACAATAAACTCATGTGCTATCATGCTCCTGTAATCTAAAAGGGAAAGAGGCAACTTTGTCTCCTCTTTCTCAAAGTGCCTAATAGGTATCTCAAAATGTTCAGCAAGGCGTGCAGCATAGATACCTCCAAAGATGGGGCCTTTTGTACAGTTTAGGCCTACCCGTTTAGCAATAACGGCACCCATACTAAAACTATTATCACCAAACAAGGCATGGAATAGAATAATAATATCAGGAACATTGAAGTTTCCACTATTTCCACGACCAATTAAGCATCGACTAGCAAATAAGGCAAAGTAGCGTAAAACAGGAAAGTGTATGCTAGTGATTCTCACATCGGAACCCTTCTTTGGATCCCCTACAGTAATGGTGTTAACAAAGCCATCCACATCTTTACGATGTGGTTCATTTAAGCTGCCCTCAAAGGGTATTCTACATACTGCGCAAAAAATTACGTAACGACATTTCCTTGAATTCATCATATAAATGAAATGATACTGAAGGAGGTGAATTCTTAGGATAGTAATAAAACTTCTTGCACGAAAGTATTGGTGAGTAAGAGATACTGATCGATCCAATCGTGGAGGAAGTCGGTGTGGCCCGCATTTTCAATCAAAGAATAGAAATCTTCATAAATCCCGGCTTATCTCAAGAAATTATCACATGGCCATTCACACGGCCGTACTTCTGCTACGCGAGGAAGATTATATTTGGCCTTTTCCTTCTCTTTAGCTTTTTTCTCCTGGGAACCTTGGCTAGAAGAGCCCCTCAAAAATGTCCTTATCATTTTCTGAAATTTTTTGAAATTTTTAGTAACTTCAAAATAAAAGTGAATAAAACAAAACAAGATTGGTAGCAACTACTCCTACAAGTGCCTAGAGTCTATATCATGCATTAGAATTAATTGGGACCTCATAAATTTGACATGCAAGCTCAACAACAGGGTCACCTATGCAGCAAAAAATTGCAATGAATAAAGCACTAGAACCAAAACTAACTGGACCAATGGAGGAGTCACATACCAAGCAACAATCTCCCAAAGCTGTTTTTTGAATGGAGCTTTGAGCAAGGAGATCGAAGCGCAGCAAAATGAGCTAGAACTCGTGCTTGAGCTGGATGGGGATTTCTGGGAAGAAGATGGAGTGTGTGGGTGCAGGAATAAGTGAGGGGAGCCACCGTCGGCCCACGAGACAGGGGGGCGCACCCACGGGGTGTGGGCGCACCCTCCACCCTCGTGGCCAGGTGCTTACCCCCCTGCAGTGTTTTCAATGCCTAAAATCCTCAAATATGCCATAAAAATCATATTAATTTGCAGGGCATTTGGAGCACTTTTATTTTTGGGATTTTTTTTATTGCACAGATAATTCAGGAAACAGACAAATACTACTATTTTTGCTTTATTTATTATAAATAATAGAATGTAAAAAGAGGGTACAGAAGGTTGTGCCTTCTAGTTTCATCCATCTCATGATCATCAAAATGAATCCACTAACAAGGTTGATCTAGTCTTGTTAACAAACTCATCCTGAATAACACGGAACTGGAGAAATTTTGAATAACACTAAGTTACCTCAACGGGGATATGAATATCCCCAACAATAATAATATCATACTTTTTCTTGACAGTAGGAAGAGGAAATTCAAAACCTCCAATAATGATAGTTGGAACTTTTCCAATAGAATTGATGCTAAGAACTTGAGATTGTTTCCTCAGAAAGTGTACCGTATGCTCATTACCATTAACATGAAAAGTGATATTGCCTTTGTTGCAATCAATAACAACCCCTGCAGTATTCAAAAAGGGTCTACCAAGGATAATTGACATACTATCGTCGTCGGGAATATCAAGAATAATAAAATCCGTTAAGATAGTGACATTTGCAACCACAATAGGCACATCCTCACAAATACCGACAGGTATAGCAGTTGATTTATCAGCCATTTGTAAAGGTATTTCAGTAGGTGTCAACTTATTCAATTCAAGTCTACGATATAAAAAGAGAGGCATAACTAGTTTCTTTTAATGGAGCATGGTATAGTTGGTACCCCTGGATCTCCAAGTTTGTTTGGTATTCCAACCTTAAATGTGTAATTAGCAAGCATGGTGGAAATTCCAGCTTTCTAGTATCTTTCTTTTATTTGTGATGATATCCTTCATATATTTAGCATAAGGATTTACTTTAAGCATATCAGTTAAGCGCATACGTAGGAAGATAGGTCTAATCATTTCAGCAAAGCGCTTAAAATCCTCATCATCCTTTGTCTTGGATGGTTTAGGAGGAAAGGGCATGGGTTTCTGAACCCATGGTTCTCTTTCTTTACAGTGCTTCCTAGCAACAAAATCTCTCTTATCATAATGTTGATTCTTTGATTGTGGGTTATCAAGATCAACAGCATGTTCAATCTCTACCTCATTATTCTTTCTAGGTTGAGCATCAACATGAACATCATCACTAGGTTCATGTTCATCACCTGATTGTGTTCCAGCATCAGAAATATAAATATCATTGGGATTATCAGGTGTGTCTATAACAGGTTCGCTAGAAGCATGCAAAGTCCTATCGTTTTTATTTTTTTTCTTTTTGGAAGAACTAGGTGCCTCTCTGATAATCCTGCTCGATTCTCTTAGGGTGTGCTTCGGGATACAAAGGTTCTCGAGTCATTCTACTAGTTCTAGTAGTCACTCTAACAGCAAAGTCATATTTATTATTTAATTCATCGAGCAGATCACTTTGAGCTTTAAGTACTTTCTCACCTTGAGTGGTAACCATAGAAGCATATTTGCTAATGAGTTTAAGTTCATCTTTAACTCTAGCCATATAATCACTCAAGCATCCTATTTAGAAAGCATTATTCTTTAATTCTCTACCAACATAAGCATTAAAACTTTCTTGTCTAGCCATAAAGTCATCAAATTCATCTAAGCATGGGCTATGAAATTTAGTAGAAGTGATTTCAATTTTATCATATCTATAGAGAGAATTTACCTTTACTACCTGTGTCGGGTTATCAAGACAATGTGTTTCTTCAACAGGCGGTATATTAAGACCATGTATTTCTTCAATAGGTGGTAAATTCTTAACATCTTCAGCTTTAATTCCTTTTTCTTTCATTGATTTCTTTGTCTCTTGCATATCTTCAGGACTGAGAAATAGAACACCCCTCTTCTTCGGAGTAGGTTTAGGAATAGACTCAGGAGTTGGCTCAATTGGCTCAGGAATTGCTTCAGGAATTGGCTCAGGAAGAGTCCAATTATTTTCATTAGCCATCATATTATTCAATAGTAATTCAGCTTGGTCGATTGTTCTTTCCCTGAAAACACAACCAGCACAACTATCCAAGTAGTCCTTGGAAGCATCGGTTAGTCCATTATAAAAGATATCAAGTATTTCATTTTTCTTAAGAGGATGATCAGGCAAAGCATTAAGTAATCGGAGAAGCCTCCCCCAACCAGGGTCAGGTTTCATTCTAGCATTAAGAGATTGCTACTTGCATTTAGCTAATAACTTTTTAAGATCATATCTATCTTTGCAAGCAAAAATAGCTTTAGTAGCTTCCTCATTCATAATGTAACCCTCAGGAACAACAGGTAATTCATAATCAGGGGGAGAACTTTCATCATCACTATCATCAATAATAGCATCTTCAATAATTTCATTCTCTCTAACCCTAGCAAGTTGTTCATCAAGAAATTCACCTAATGGCACAGTAGTATCAAGCACAGAAGTAGTTTCATCATAAGTATCACGCATAGCAGAAGTGGCATCATCAATAACATGCGACATATCAGAATTCATAGCAGTAGCAGGTTTAGGTGTCGCAAGCTTACTCAAAACAGAAGGCGAATCTAGTGCAGAGCTAGATGGCAGTTCCTTACCTCCCCTCGTAGTTGAGGGCAAAATCTTAGTACTTTTGTCTCTCAACTTCCTCATAGTGATCAACAGATATAAATCCCAAGTGACTCAAAGAATAGAGCTATGCTCCCCGACAACGGCACCAGAAATTAGTCTTGATAACCCACAAGTGTAGGGGATCGCAACAGCTTTCGAGGGTAGAGTATTCAACCCAAATTTATTGACTCGACACAAGGGGAGCCAAAGAATATTCTTAAGTATTAGTTGTTGATTTATCAATTCAACCACACCTGGATAACTTAGTATCTGCAGCAAAGTATTTAGTAGAAAAGTAGTATGATAGTAATGGTAACAGTGGCAAAAGTAATTATAGAAGTTTTGTAGTAGTTGTAACAGTAGCAACGGAAAAGTAAATAAGCGAAGCACAATATGTGAAAAGCTCGTAGGCATTGGATCAGTGATGGGTAATTATGTCGGATGCGATTCCTCGTGTAATAGCTATAACATAGGGTGACACAGAACTAGCTCCAGTTCATCAATGTAATGTAGGCATGTATTCTGGATATAGTCGTACGTGCTTATGGAGAAGAACTTGCATGACATCTTTTGTCCTACCCTCCCATGGCAGCAGGGTCCTAGTGGAAACTAAGGAATATTAAGGCCTCCTTTTAATAGAGAACTAGAACAAAGCATTAGCACATAGTGAATACATGAACTCCTTAAACTACGGTCAGCACCGAGAAGTATCCCGATTATTGTCACTTCGGGGTTGTCGGATCATAACACATAATAGGTGACTTTAGACTTGCAAGATAGGATCAAGAACTCACATATAGTCATGAAAACATATTAGGTTCAGATCTGAAATCATGGCACTCAGGCCCTAGTGACAAGTATTAAGCATAGCAAAGTCATAGCAACATTAATCTCAGAACATAGTGGATACTAGGGATCAAAGCCTAACAAAACTAACTTGATTACATGGTAAATCTCATCCAACCCATCACCGTCCAGCAAGCCTATGATGGAATTACTCACGCACGGCGGTGAGCATCATAAAATTGGTGATGGAGGATGGTTGATGATGACGACAACGACGAATCCCCCTCTCCGGAGCCCCGAACGGACTCTAGATCAGCCCTCCCGAGAGAGATTAGGGCATGATGGCGGCTCCGTATCGTAAAACGCGATGAAACTTTCTCTCTGATTTTTTTCTCCGTGAAACGGAATATATGGAGTTGGAGTTGAGGTCGGGGGAGCATCAGGGGGCCCACGAGACAGGGGGGCGCGCCTAGGGGGAGGGCGCGCCCCCCACCCTCGTGGACAGGGTGTGGGCCCCATGGCCTTGATTCTTTCGCCAGTATTTTTTATATTTTCCAAAAGTTATCTCCGTGGATTTTCAGGTTATTCCGAGAACTTTTGTTTTCTGCACAATAAACAACACCATGGCAGTTCTGCTAAAAATAGCGTCAGTACGAGTTAGTTTCATTCAAATCATGCAAGTTAGAGTCCAAAACAGGGGCAAAAGTGTTTGGAAAAGTAGATACGTTGGAGACGTATCATCTAGCTCCATCATATTTGCGTTTCTCTTCTTTAGTACAGCCTCAGGGGACTGATTTTGTTGTTGCTTCTCCTTATTTCTTTCACGTCGCTTCAAAGTGACAAGCTTCTGACTTCCACCTAAGCTGATTCCCTTAACTTTTTCTTTGTTATGTTCATCTTATCTCCTCTGGCCCCTCCCCATTTCTCCTTGGGTAATCTTCGTTAAAGTAGTGCTAACTTTTGGCATTTCCATTTCCTGTGTCCCCACAACAGGGTCCGCTGGTTGTATGATCTGTTTGCATGGGCTAGGCTCCAAATTTTTCTCCATAGTCTTCCCTGGCTGCTTGTTTTCATCAAACACCAACTGCCTTCCTTTGGCAACTCCATTTATATCATCTTGATCTTTCCTTAGAGGGCTGGTGACTTCTTTCTCTTCTCCTCTTATTCCTGATGCATCTTCCTTCATACCTGCTGGAAGGCTCTTTCTCCATGATGGAGCATCACTCCCTTGTTTGCTGCCCTTACTGCCTGCACTATATGTGGTCCAGAAATCCCCCCGATCACTTGAGCTTCTACTTTGTTCATCACTGGAACTTCCACTGTACATAATTGCACGCATCGAAGGACCAAACTGGCGATCACTTTCTTCTCTAGTTCTAGATGGACAGGCCCTTTCCATGTGGCCAATAATCCCACAATTGTAACAAAAATCCGGAAGATACTCGTACTCAAAGGACACAATTTTCTTCTTCATCTTCTTTTTCTCCATATCTTCAGCTCCCACCATTTCCTCAAACATTTGATCAAGCTCCTCGTCCTGGTCTTCATCTAATTCTATGGTAATGAACCTCATGATAGGGACTGTTATGTCCATCCTTACTTTGATTCGCATATATAGTCCCATTGCATTTTCATCATGGTCCAAACAAACATCCAAGCATTCACCAATTTGCTCTCCCACCAATTCCCCTGTTTCTAAGCTCATCATTCCCATTGGTATGCCGTAAGCTCTCACCCATATAGGAATCGACTTAAAATCATAATCATCTATAGTTTTGCTTGACACAAAATCTTCCATCACCAGTAGGTCTTTGTTAAACATGCAAGATCCGCCCCTTAGTGCTTTGTTGTTGCTCACATCATCTTGGAACCGGAACAAGAATCTATTCTACCCAAGCCCTTGCATTCTACTGTCAAAAAGGGGCACCAAACACCACTCAAAGCTCTACCCAAATACTCTGCTTTTGCCGGTTTTTCAGACAGGAGTTTACCCACCGCTTGAAACTTACTCACCTCAGGGGAACAAGCTTGTTTCTTCCCAATCTTGATGCTTCTCTTTTCTGCATCTAAGAGCTTCGGATTCCTCAATTTTCCTTCCAAACTGTCCACCACAGCGGTCTTTCCGTTGCCCATGTTTGCTGCGCCCTGCAGCTCTTGGACAACACTGCCTACAAGACTCCTTCGACCACTGCCACCTCCCCTTCCGCTCTGAGCCAGGCCGCCCTGCCAGCCACCATTGGCCATAGCCACCACCGTGCACACTGGAATCACATGAGAGCTATGAGTGTGGGATTCTTCAGGATTTTGATGGCTTCACCTAGGCTGCGCTTTGTGGATCTTGCGACTAGATTCTTCACCTCTCGCAAAGGACTCTGAATGAAGTCAACCTTGGATGAGCAGATCACACACCCGATGGACGAGACTGAAAAGGGGAGAGCTCAAATTTGAAGTTTTCGGTGGATTTGGATCGAGGGATGAGTGGCAAGGTTGCTGACCAAGAACACTGTCGAGTCGCCTCGAAGTCGCTGGAACTAGCACCAACCATCACGAGCGGACAGACTCACTGAGTTGACGGCGGATCCGCCAATTTCTGGCCAGGTCCTTGCAACCCTTTAGATTTAGGGGTCAGTCAGCTTCTCGTAGTTCAGGCACCGCCGCACCGGTACAACGTGTTCTGCTCGTCCACCATCAGCGTCGCGTGAGACTGCACACAGACAGAAGGATACAGTATACTTTGTCCATCACTTTTTGTTAGTAGAGCAGAGTTAATATTAGATCTAGTACTTAATTATCACAGAATTTATAGAGGTTTCATAAAAAAACTTTTTAAAAAGTTCTGTTTAGCGCAATCATATAGTGGGAAAATTGTTTAGTGCTCTGTTTTGTCAGTTAACACGCTCAAAAGGAATACTCCCGTGGATGCCAAGGAAAAAAGAACAGACAAGAAAGTGGTGGAAGGCGATTAAAGGGGGGCAACACATGGAAAGCACCAGGCAATCCGGCAGAAGGTATACTCTAGCAAAGGCTACTAGCCAATCACTTGTACATTATGGGACGGAGGCAGTAGGAAACAAAATCGAGATCCCACTTGTGAAAATGATGAGCCAATACAAAAGTGAAACTGATTTGATAGACATATGAAAAGATGAAGCAAACAGTGCAAGGCGTGCAAACAGAGCCAAATGAATGTCAAAGTTACATCCCTGCATGAAAAAGAAAACATCGGCATGCATGCAAATTGCCAACAAAAGTTTGGTTGTGCACAATTCAGCATGTTGAGTCGATTGAGTCGGTGACTACTGCCGAAAGAGATTCCTTCATGCTAATCCTGACAGGATGAAAGGATAAGGCGGGGATAAAGCAGGCGAGTCGTGTGGCCTAGTGACAAGGTTTTCTTTCAGATCTGAGCTGATGGACCAAAAGCAAGCGCACAATGCAGAATTGCAGAGTGCAAAAGGGACCATATGCATAGCAAAGAAATTGCTCCACGCTCCATGACACAAAAGTACAGTACTAGACAATCCCTCTAACCATCATTAGCATCTCATCATAGTACTATCAAACTCAGTTTGATCAATTCATCAGTTGCTTTGCAAAAGTCTTGGTTTAATAAGTCATCATGACCCCATCATACGGCCATCATAGTCCGAGAGAATATTCCCTATCTATCCCAGGTGAAAGTCGTATAATTTTTACTCAATGACCCTTGGGCCATCTTATTTTTCCCACTAACACCCCCCCACCCCTCACCCCCCCAATTCGCGTCGGACCGCAAGGCGCGAAGGCGTGGCCTCTTCTGGTAACCACAATCAGAGAAACGCCTATAAATGTGGCGTGCACTTCTTAACGGTAGTCACGGGTTTTTCTTAGGCATGTATCGTCCACTGTCTACAGGTGAGACGCC
>NC_041383.1:790675318-790677232 GCF_002162155.2 Triticum dicoccoides | reverse complement strand
CTGCCGTTATACCGCCTATCCGTTTGTCGCTTTTGACTACCAGGTAAAATTAAAATATCACCGCTGATGTGAAAGGGCATGGACTCGAGGAAAACCAAAAGATTTAGATCGATCTTCGGTCTATCAGGCTCCAAACCTCCATCATCATCCTTTCCGCCCTCCTCCATTCCTTTTCGCCGCCTCCTCCTACTTGCCCCCCCCCCCTTCCTTGTACCTGTTTTGATGGGTTCCCATGATATCATGGTGTCAGAGGTGAGGTGCTTGAGAGAGGAGCTCGTGGCCAAAACACATCTTGCATCCTGACCATGAGAAAACTATCACTTCCTTCCACTTCTGCTGTGCAGCATGTCTGCCTGTGCTTATTGTTTACGCTAGACTGCCACTCCCAAGCATCAACCAAAGGCACATAGCTACAAAGTAAACAACATATGTTTACACCGGAGGACGGCCAGATTCTCAACATCGACGGCGGCCTTACACTGTCCCTCATCGCGGCTGACTGACGGTTGGGCAGGTATCAGAGCCGATCATGCCCATGCCTAAACTAGAGAATGTGCCCGGTATGATGGATATCACCACTTGCAGATGCAGCTGCAACAAATAGTTTGCACACATCAGTATTGCCATCAACTAAATCGTTCAAAACTTCAGGTGAATCGAATATGGATGTGAGTGAAGCATGGCGTTGCTGCAGCATGGATGTGAGCCAGGGGAGGCCGGTGGCATGGGCGGACGGAGCATGGCATTCCAGGTGAACCCGACAGTCATCCCAACTTGCGACGTCGCCGTCGCCATCATTTAGTCGGAGCGGAAAGTGTACGAAGTGGTGCAGAAGCATAAGGTATTACTCAAGCGCCAGCTCCGACCACAGAAGGCGGCGCCGCCCGCCGTTATCAGGGAGCTGGAGGTACGTCGCGGCAAGCTCTGGAAGGCCTATGCTCGCTGCGGCAAGATCTGCGAGGAGTACGCGAAGAACTTCTACCTTAGTACGTCGGAGCGGGTGATCGCTTTGGAGGCACACGCTAGTGCCGGCACCGGCGAAACTCTTACTAGGAGATGGCGACGGCATGGAGGACACATGGGGGCAGAGCTAGCCGTGGCGCTCCAGCTGTTGGTCGCCTCACTCTGATCCTCACGGTCGTTGCACAAGCGTGGTTTCGGTTATGTGGGCTCGATGTATTTTTCCTGGCATAGCCCACATATACCACATTGAATGAGGTTATTCCGTGGGTATCCAACTTTTGTAAGTTTTTATGTGAGCATCGCGGGTAGCCCGCATACACTTGCAGCCTGACCGACGACGGATCCCTCATGACCCGTTGTTCCCTCACAGTCGCAGTGAGCTCGAGACGGCACTACACCTAATCAGTATGTGTGGACAAGAACTGCGGCTTCCCTCAGACAACCATTCTCGGCCATCTACATGAACACCATCGGGCGCCTCAAAGACCGCTTCAGATGTCATACTGCAACCCTGCCGCGCTCTTGCAGACCCACATGGCGAGTTGCTTGCCTACTAGTGTCTTGGTGCCTCTAGAAGGAGAGAAAAGCCAGGACCTTCGAGAGAAAATTTTGTACCGAGACACAGGTAGCTCACAAAACCGTTGATCAGATAAGTCCCGATGTTGGCTTCATGCTGGCTTGGCACCGATGAGCAAGTTTTTTGAAGCATCATAGTTTTTATCTTCAACGGGCCCGATGGCAGCTTGTGCTAGTTTAGCCCGACTGTTTGTAACCTTACTATGTATTCCTCTTGTTCATCAATGAGAATCAGCTCCTAGCTGACTTTTCGTCAAAAAAATGAGAAAAGCCGGGGAGATTGTTTTTTTTGAGAAACGAAAAGCCGAGGAGATAGTAGTGCATACGCGTCGCTCTGCTTGGGGCGACTCAGGTGGCGTTGAACCCTAGCCGCCG
>NC_041383.1:790668086-790674984 GCF_002162155.2 Triticum dicoccoides | reverse complement strand
CCCCCAAGGATACCTCCAGTGTCGTCCGCGTGGTTGTCAAGGATGAAGGCGGCGAGGATCTGCTGCTCCCGAACGGAGGGCTCCGGATGCTGAGGCGGCTACTTTAGGCGGTGAGGCGGCGCTATCTTTTTTTGCAAGCGGCATCGCAGGCAGGATAATAGTCGCATTGTGTTTCTTATTAAACCTTGAGTTATAAAGGAGCATCTTATCATCATTGTGAACAATAAACTCATGTGCTACCATGCTCCTGTAATCTAAAAGGGAAAGAGGCAACTTTGTCTCCTCTTTCTCAAAGTGCCTAATAGGTATCTCAAAATGTTCAGCAAGGCGTGCAACATAGATACCTCCAAAGATGGGGCCTTTTGTACGTTTCAGGCTTAGCCTTTAGCAATAATGGACCCATACTAAAACTATTATCACCAAACAAGGCATGGAATAGAATAATAATATCAGGAACATTGAAGTTTCCACTATTTCCATGACCAATTAAGCATCGACTAGCAAATAAGGCAAAGTAGCGTAAAACAGGAAAGTGTATGCTAGTGATTCTCACATCGGAACCCTTCTTTGGATCCTCTACAGTAATGGTGTTAACAAAGCCATCCACATCTTTACGATGTGGTTCATTTAAGCTGCCCTCAAAGGGTATTCTACATACCGCGCAAAAAATTACGTAACGACATTTCGTTTGAATTCATCATATAAATGAAATGATACTGAAGGAGGTGAATTCTTAGGATAGTAATAAAAGTTCTTGCACGAAAGTATTGGTGAGTAAGAGATACTGATCGATCCGGTCGTGCAGGAAGTCGGTGAGGCCTGCATTTTCAATCAAAGAATAGAAGTCTTCATAAATCCCGGCTTCTCTCAAGAAATTATCACATGGCCATTCACACGGCCGTACTTCTGCTATGCGAGGAAGATTATATTTGGCCTTTTCCTTCTCTTTAGCTTGTTTATCCTAGGAACCTTGGCTAGAAGAGCCCCTCAAAAATCTTCTTATCATTTTCTGGAAATTTCTGAAATTTTTAGTAACTTCAAAATAAAAGTGAATAATACTAAACAAGATTGGTAGCAACTACTCCTACAAGTGCCTAGAGTCTATATCATGCATTAGAATTAATCGGGACCTCATAAATTTGACATGCGAGCTCAACAACAGGGTCACCTATGCAGCAAAAAATTGCAATGAATAATGCACTAGAACAAAAACTAACTGGACCAACGGAGGAGTCACATACCAAGCAACAATCTCCCAAAGCTGTTTTGTGAATGGAGCTTTGAGGAAGGAGATCGAAGCGCAGCAAAATGAGCTAGAACTCGTGCTTGAGCTGGATGGGGATTTTTTGGGAAGAAGATGGAATGTGTGGGTGCAAGAATAAGTGAGGGGGGGCACCGTCGGCCCACGAGACAGGGGGGCGCGCCCAGGGGGTGTGGGCGCGCCCTCCACCCTCATGGTCAGGTGCTTACCCCCCTGTAGTGTTTTCAGTGCCTAAAATCCTCAAATATTCCATAAAAATCATATTAATTTTCAGGGCATTTGGAGCACTTTTATTTTTGGGATTTTTTTATTGCACAGATAATTCAGGAAACAGACAAATAATACTATTTTTTCTTTGTTTATTATAAATAACAGAAAGTAAAAAAAGGGTACGGAAGGTTGTACCTTCTAGTTTCATCCATCTCATGATCATCAAAATGAATCCACTAACAAGGTTGATCAAGTCTTGTTAACAAACTCATTCTGAATAACACGGAATCGAAGAAATTTTGAATAACACTAAGTTACCTCAACGGGAATATGAATATCCCCAACAACAAGAATATCATACTTTTTCTTGACAGTAGGAAGAGGAAATTCAAAACCTCCAATAATGATAGTTGGAACTTTTCCAATAGAATTGATGCTAAGAACTTGAGATTGTTTCCTCGGAAAGTGTACCATGTGCTCATTACCATTAACATGAAAAGTGATATTGCCTTTGTTGCAATCAATAACAGCCCCTGCAGTATTCAAAAAGGGTCTACCAAGGATAATCGACATACTATCATCCTCGGGAATATCAAGAATAATAAAATCCGTTAAGATAGTGACATTTGCAACCACAACAGGCACATCCTCACAAATACCAACAGGTATAGCAGTTGATTTATCAACCATTTGTAAAGGTATTTCAGTAGGTGTCAACTTATTCAATTCAAGTCTACGATATAAAGAGAGAGGCATAACACTAACACCGGCTCCGAGATCACATAAAACAGTTTTAACATAGTTTCTTTTAATGGAGCATGGTATAGTTGGTACCCCTGGATCTCCAAGTTTCTTTGGTATTCCACCCTAAATGTGTAATTAGGAAGCATGGTGGAAATTTCAGCTTTCCGGTATCTTTCTTTTATTTGTGATGATATCCTTCATATATTTAGCATAAGGATTTACTTTAAGCATATCAGTTAAGCGCATACGTAGGAAGATAGGTCTAATCATTTCAGCAAAGCGCTTAAAATCCTCATCATCCTTTGTCTTGGATGGTTTAGGAGGAAGGCATGGGTTTCTGAACCCATGGTTCTCTTTCTTTACCGTGCTTCCTAGCAACAAAATCTCTCTTATCATAATGTTGATTCTTTGATTGTGGGTTATCAAGATCAACAACATGTTCAATCTCTACCTCATTATTCTTGCTAGGTTGAGCATCAACATGAACATTATCATTAACATCATCACTAGGTTCATGTTCATCACCTGATTGTGTTTCAGCATCAGAAATAGAAATATCATTGTGATTCTCAGGTGTGTCTATAACAGGTTCGCTAGAAGCATGCAAAGTCCTATCGTTTTTATTTTTCTTCTTTTTGGAGGAACTAGGTGCCTCTCTAATAATCCTGCTCGATTCTCTTAGGGTGTCCTTCAAGATACAAAGGTTCCCGAGTCATTCTACTACTTCGAATAGCCACTCTAACAGCAAAGTCATATTTACTATTTAATTCATCGAGCAGATCACTTTGAGCTTTAAGTACTTGCTCAGCTTGAGTGGTAACAATAGAAGCATATTTGCTCATGAGTTTAAGTTCATCTTTAACTCTAGCCATATAATCACTCAAGCATCCTATTTCGAAAGCATTATTCTTTAATTCTCTACCAACATAAGCATTAAAACTTTCTTGTCTAGCCATAAAGTCATCAGATTCATCTAAGCATGGGCTATGAAATTTAGTAGACGGGATTTCAACTTTATCATATCTATAGAGAGAATTTACCTTTACTACCTGTGTCGGGTTATCAAGACAATGTGTTTCTTCAACAGGCGGTATATTAAGACCATGTATTTCTTCAATAGGTGGTAAATTCTTAACATCTTCCGCTTTAACCCTTTTTCTTTCATTGATTTCTTTGCCTCTTGCATATCTTCAGGACTGAGAAATAGAACACCCCTCTTCTTCGGAGTAGGTTTAGGAATAGACTCAGGAATTGGCTCAATTGGCTCAGGAATTGCCTCAGGAATTGGCTCAGGAGGAGTCCAATTATTTTCATTAGTCATCATATTATTCAATAGTAATTCAGCTTGGTCGATTGTTCTTTCCCTGAAAACACAACCAGCACAACTATCCAAGTAGTCCTTGGAAGCATCGGTTAGTCCATTATAAAAGATATCAAGTATTTCATTTTTCTTAAGAGGATGATCAGGAAAAGCATTAAGTAATCGGAGAAGCCTCCCAACCAGGGTCAGGTTTCATTCTAGCATTAAGAAATTGCTGCTTCCATTTAGCTAATAACTTTTTAAGATCATATCTATCTTTGCAAGCAACAATAGCTTTAGCAGCTTCCTCATTCATAACGTAACCCTCAGGAACAACAGGTAATTCATAATCAGGGGGAGAACTTTCATCATCACTATCATCAATAATAGCATCTTCAATAATTTCATTCTCTCTAACCCTAGCAAGTTGTTCATCAAGAAATTCACCTAATGGCACAGTAGTATCAAGCACAGAAGTAGTTTCATCATAAGTATCGTGCATAGCAGAAGTGGCATCACCAATAACATGCGACATATCAGAATTCATAGCAGTAGCAGGTTTAGGTGTCGCAAGCTTACTCAAAACAGAAGGAGAATCTAGTGCAGAGCTAGATGGCAGTTCCTTACCTCCCCTCGTAGTTGAGGGCAAAATCTTAGTACTTTCGTCTTTCAAGTTCCTCATAGTGATCAACAGATATAAATCCCAAGTGACTCAAAGAATAGAGCTATGCTCCCCGGCAATGGCGCCAAAAATTAGTCTTGATAACCCACAAGTGTAGGGGATCGCAACAGCTTTCGAGGGTAGAGTATTCAACCCAAATTTATTGACTCGACACAAGGGGAGCCAAAGAATATTCTTAAGTATTAGCAGTTGAGTTATCAATTCAACCACACCTGGATAACTTAGTATCTGCAGCAAAGTATTTAGTAGCAAAGTAGTATGATAGTAATGGTAACAGTGGCAAAAGTAATGATAGCAGTTTTGTAGTAGTTGTAACAGTAGCAACGGAAAAGTAAATAAGCGAAGTACAATATGTGAAAAGCTCGTAGGCATTGGATCAGTGATGGATAATTATGTCGGATGCGATTCCTCATGTAATAGCTATAACATAGGGTGACACAGAACTAGCTCCAGTTCATTAATGTAATGTAGGCATGTATTCCGGATATAGTCGTACGTGCTTATGGAAAAGAACTTGCATGACATCTTTTGTCCTACCCTCCCGTGGCAGCAGAGTCCTAGTGGAAACTAAGGGATATTAAGGCCTCCTTTTAATATAGAACTAGAACAAATCATTAGCACATAGTGAATACATGAACTCCTCAAACTACGGTCATCACCGAGAAGTATCCCGATTATTGTCACTTCGGGATTGTCGGATCATAACACATAACACGTGACTATAGACTTGCAAGATAGGATCAAGAACTCACATATATTCATGAAAACATATTAGGTTCAGATCTGAAATCATGGCACTCAGGCCCTAGTGACAAGCATTAAGCATAGCAAAGTCATAGCAACATCAATCTCAGAACATAGTGGATACTAGGGATCAAACCCTAACGAAACTAAGTTGATTACATGGTAAATCTCATCCAACCCATCACCGTCCAGCAAGCCTACGATGGAATTACTCACGCGCGACGGTGAGCATCATGAAATTGGTGATGGAGGATGGTTGATGATGACGACGGCGATATACCCCTCTCCGGAGCCCCGAATGGACTCCAGATCAGCCCTCCCGAGAGAGATTAGGGCTTGGCGGTGGCTCCGTATCGTAAAACGCGATGAAACTTTCTCTCTGATTTTTTTCTCCGTGAAACGGAATATATGGAGTTGGAGTTGAGGTCGGTGGAGCATCAGGGGGCCCACGAGACAGGGGGGCGCGCCCCCCACCCTTGTGGACAAGGTGTGGACCCCATGGCCTTGATTCTTTCATCAGTATTTTTTATATTTTTCAAAAGTTATCTCCGTGGATTTTTAGGTCATTCCGAGAACTTTTGTTTTCTGCACAATAAACAACACCATGGCAGTTCTGCTAAAAATAGCGTCAGTCCGGGTTAGTTTATTCAAATCATGCAAGTTAGAGTCCAAAACAAGGGCAAAAGTGTTTGGAAAAGTAGATACGTTGGAGACGTATCATCTAGCTCCATCATATTTGCGTTTCTCTTCTTTAGTACAGCCTCAGGGTACTGATTTTGTTGTTGCTTCTCCTTATTTCTTTCACGTCGCTTAAAAGTGACGAGCTTCTGACTTCCACCTGAGCTAATTCCCTTAACTTTTTCTTTGTTATGTTCATCTTCTCTCCTCTGGCCCCTCCCCATTTCTCCTTGGGTAATCTTCGTTAAAGTAGTGCTAACTTTTGGCATTTCCATTTCCTGTGTCCCCACAACAGGGTCAGCTGGTTGTATGATCTGTTTGCATGGGCTAGGCTCCAAATTTTTCTCCCTGGCTGCTTGTTTTCATCAAACTCCAACTGCCTTCCTTCCCTTCTGCCGTACTAGTAAACAAGATCTCACTTTCTGCATGTTGTGAGTACTATCACCAGCAGTACTAGTAAACGAAAGTGAGATCTCAGTTGTGAAAATGATGAGAGTCAATTGTCAATACAAAAGGGAAAACGATTTGATAGACCAATGACAGCATGAAGCGAACAGTGCACCGCGTGCAAACGGGCCAAATTAATGCCAAAGTTACGTCCCTGAATGAAAAAAAAACATATGCATGCATGCAATTGTCAACAAAGTTTGGTTGTGGAGATACGTGAGCGAGAAAAATACTGCCGTAACTTGGTGGAAGCACAGCGATGCCACCTTCAGATAGAAGAGAAGCACAGCTGTTGCAAGTACGTACTAGCTCTCTGATATAACAACTGCATCGTTTTAGATGCATAGCAAAATTCTGCATGTTGTATGGAACTATGGATTGAGTCGGTGACTACTACCGAAAGAGATTCCTTCATGCTAATCCTGACAGGATGAATGGATAAGACAGGGATAAAGCAGGCAAGTGTGGTGTGGCCTAGTGACAAGTTTTTCTTTCAGATCTGAACTGATGGACCAAAAGCAAGCGCACAATGCAGAATTGCAGAATGCAAAAGGGACCAAAGGTATAGCAAAGAAATTGCTCCACGCTCCATGACACAAAAGTACAGTACTAGACAATCTCTCTAACCATCATTAGCATCTCATCATAGTACTATCAAACTCAGTTTGATCAATTCATCAGTTGCTTTGCAAAAGTCTTGGTTTAATCAGTCATGAAGACCCCATCATACGGCCATCATAGTCCGAGAGAATATTCCCTGTCTATCCCAGGTGAAAGTCGTATAATTTTTACTCAATGACCATTGGGCCGTCTTATTTTGCCCACTAATTAA
>NC_041383.1:790665935-790667551 GCF_002162155.2 Triticum dicoccoides | reverse complement strand
AGGAGCTCGTGGCCAAAACACATCTTGCATCCTAATCATGAGAAAACTATCATTTCCTTCCACTTCTGCTGTGCAGCATGTCTGCCTGTGCTTATTGTTTACGCTGGACTGCCACTCCCAAGCATCAACGAAAGGCACATAGCTACAAACTAAACAACATATGTTTACACTGGAGGATGGCCGGATTCTCGACTTTGACGGCGGCCTTACACTGTCCCTCATCGCGGCTGACTGACGGTTGGGCAGATGTCAGAGCCGATCATGCCCATGCCAAAACTGGAGAATGTGCCCAGTATGATGGATATCACCACCTCCAGATGCAGCTGCAACAAATAGTTCGCACACATCAGTATTACTATCAACTAAATCGTTCAAAACTTCAGGTGAATCGAATATGGATGTGAGTGAAGCATGGCGTTGTTGTAGCATGGATGTGAGCCAGGGGAGGCCGGTGGCATGGGCGGACGGAGCATGGCGTTCCAGGTGAACCTGACAGTCATCCCAACCTGCGACGCCGTCGTCACCGTCATTTCGTCAGAGCGGAAGGTGTACGAAGTGGCGCTGAAGAATAAGGTATTACTCAAGCGCCAGCTCCGACCACAGCAGGCGGCACCGCCCGCCGTTGTCGGGGAGCTGGAGGTGCGTCGCGGCGGGCTCTGGAAGGCCTACGCTCGCTGCGGCGAGATCTGCGAGGAGTACGTGAAGAACTTCTACCTTAGTACGTCGGAGCGGATGATCGCTTTGGAGGCACACGCTAGTGCCAGCGCTGGCGAAACTCTTACTAAGACTTGGCGACGGCACGGAGGACACATGGGGCAGAGCTAGCCGTGGCGCTCCAGCTGCTGGTCGCCTCACTCTGATCCTCACGGTCGCTGCACAGGCGTGGTTTCTGTTTTGTGGGCTCGATGTGGTTTTCGTGGGATAGCCCACATATACCACATATGAATGAGGTTATTCCGTGGGTATTCATGGACATGACTTTTGTGAGTTTTTGTGTGGGCACCGCGGGTAGCCCGCGTCCACTTGCAGCCTGACCGACGACAGATCCCTCATGACCGTTGTTCCCTCTCAGTCGCAGCGAGGCCGAGACGGAACTACACCTGATCAGCTCTTGCCATTTCTCCAAGTCTGTGGACAAGAACTGCGGCTTCCCTCGGCCAGCCATTCTCGACCATGGACATGAACACCATCGGGCGCCTCAGAGACCGCTTCAGATGTCAGACTGCAACCCTGCCATGCTCTTGCCGACCCACCTGGCGAGCTGCTTGCCTACTAGTGGCTTGGTGCCTATGGAAGGAGAGAAAAGTCAGGATCTTCGAGAGCAAATTTTGTACCGAGACACAGGTAGCTCACAAAATCGTTGATAAGGCCCAATGTTGGCTTCATGCTGGCTTGGCACCGATGAGCAAGTTTTTTGAAGCATCATGGTTTTTACCTTTAGTGGGCCCGATGGCAACCCGCGCTAGTTTTGCCCGACTGTTAGTAACCTTACTGTGTATTCCTCTTCTTCATCAATGAAAATCAGCTCCTAGCTGACTTTTCGTCAAAAAAAATGAGAAAACCGGGGAGATTTTTTTTTTTTTGAGAAACGAAAAGCCGGGGAGATAGTAGTGCAT
>NC_041383.1:790662921-790665599 GCF_002162155.2 Triticum dicoccoides | reverse complement strand
GCCGCCACCCGAGGAGACCTCCAGCGTCGTCCGCGTGGTCGTCAAGGACGGCGGCGATGAGGATTTGTTGCTCCCGACCGGAGGTCTCCGGATGCCGAGGCGGCTGCCTCGGGCGGTGAGGCGGCGCTATCGTTTGCTGCAAGGAGTGTCGCAGGTGGTGGCCTTCCGTTTCCTCGGCCGCGAGGGTGGCGAGGGACGGTAGGAGCTGTCGCCTGTCGCAACGGGTGTTGCGCCCTTCTCGCTCGCGTCTGGATCTGAAGGCAGCCTCCCTCCCCCACGCAGCACATTGTCCCGCTGGATCTGGTCATCGGTGGCTTCTGGTCGCCGAATCCGTTGTTGGGTTGCCTGGAGATGCAGACCGAACCGGGAGAAATCCTTGGCTGGTGTTCTCTAGCCACGACGGCGACGATACCGGTCGGTGTCGTTCCCCTCCTCAGAGGCGTCATCGAGGTTCGTGCCCTCTCCCTCCCGCTGCATTCCCAGGAGAAATCCCTTGTCTTGCTGAGACTGGTCGGCAACGGCGCGTCGTGCGTCGCCTCCTTCTTGAAGGTGCCGGCTTGGCAAGGTGCGAGAGTGCTGTGGTGCTGAGCGGTGGTGGCTAGGTTTGCCGCGTCTTCAACGAGGGATTTGGAGCATGGATCTTTGTATCTGAATTAGTGTATGTCCGCTGTCCTCTTGATTGGTCGTTGGCCGATCTGTGCTTGCTTGCTCAACGTCTTTGCCTTTGCAGGGAGGGGATCGGGATCCTCTCTTTTTGTTGGCAGCAACCAGATGCGGTAGCAAGGACACGGAGCTGACTCTAGCGGGCTGATCTGATTCCAGTTATGGATGCTCCTTTTTTCCTCTCTGTATGATTGTTTAGTGACAGCTTCCTTGTGCAGTTTTCCTCTGCGTGCTTGTAACAGTGGGCCGTTGTGGACTTCCGTCTGGTATCCTTCATGCAGCGGCGTGTCGAGCTGAGTATCTCCCTTAGTGCCCAGAATCATGACCATTCCTTGCTCTAGTGGGGGAGGGGGGCAGTTCCATCTTCCGGCGGTCCGGCACCTTTCGAGCCAAAGCGAGGGGCAGGGGTCCCCTCCGGATTTGGAGAGGAGCGGCATGTTTTTGATGTGCACCTTCTAGGGTAGATGAGGGCGCGGTTCATCAACGTTGGGCATTGGCTCCGCCCGAAGTTCCTCTCCACTTGCCCTACTGGTTTAAGTTCACTCGGAGGATTCCGTCGACTACTAGCTAATGCTTATCCTGATTCTTCTATAGGGCTTGTAGTCTTGGGTGCTTGTAAGCTGCTTCGGCATCACCGTGTATCTGCAGTTTGTTATTCTTTTCTGTTCCCAATGGGTTGTACTGGTGGCCTTGTGCAATCCCTAGCCGGTTGATGGCTTTGTTAATTTAAAGTCAGGCTCTTCTTGAGCCTTTGTTCTTAAAAAAGTAGTGCATACGCCAAAGACGTGATTGTTCAGTGCAAGGCGCAATAACCACCAAGCCACGTAAACTGGTATGATTGCATACATGTTTTTTATTCCTTATTCTTTCCTTTTCTTTACTTTTTCCTTTTTTCCGCCCCTTTATTCTTTCTAAAATTTTCAAATTTGCGAACTTTTTGTTCAAAATAGATGAACCTTTTCCAAATCTATGATTTTTTTCAAAATCAAGTTTTTTTTAAACAATCAACTTTTTAAGAAGTTCCTAAACTTTTTTTTTCAAAATCAATGAACTTTATTTTGATGAATTCCTTTTTCAAATTCATGTTTTTTTAAATTGATTTTTTTTTTTGCAAAATTGATGTTTTTTCAAATTCGGGATTTTTTTTTCAAATTTGGTGAACTTCTTTCAAACTCATGATTTTTTTTTCAAATTAGATGAACTTTTTCAAAATCAATGTTTTCTTTCAAAATTGGTAAAAGAAATCCAAAATCAAAGAACTTTATTCAAATTTGGAAGCTTTTCCAAATTTGATTTTTTTTTAACAACGATGAACTTTTCTTTGATTTCTGTGAACTTTTTTTATTTTTTCAGTTTCTAGTTTGGTGAACGTTTTTCTAAAATAGATGAGATTTTAAGATTTGAAAAACTAGTGAACAACACAGCAGGAAAAAAAGGATAAATCGAGCGGAAAAAGGTGAGCCAGTGAAAAATAAAAAAGCGAGCGATAGCTTCTGCAAGCAGGGAGGATAGCGAGCGAGCTAGCGAGGTGCGCTGAGCAGCGGCCCGTGAGGTAACCTGCGGGCGTCGGGATAGGTACTCCCTCCGTTCGGAAAAACTTGTCTGGTGCTAGATAAATCCATTTGCAAACAACGTTGAGACAAAAAAAATCGGACGAAGGGAGTAGTTTGCGCTGAAGGCGCTAACGAGGAGGTCTCTGTAGGGCCTGCAGAGAGGAAAGATACACGAGTGTGTTGGCCCTGGTCAGAGGCTCAAAGCGGGTGGAAGGACAATGAATCTTGAGAATGAATGAGCAGGCAACTCGGTCTTCTAACTGAAAATGTAGAGGGCCATGTCGTGCGGCCGTTGTGTTGCAGGTCCCCAATCCGATTTTTATAACAAAACTAGCTAAGTGCCCGTGCGCTGCAACGGGATACAAATTCTAGTGGTTGGACACACAAATTTCAGTGGTTCAGCATCAACCGTGTCAAACATATACTTATGGTCCTCATGCATATTCAATAACTACCCCCCCC
>NC_041383.1:790656795-790662911 GCF_002162155.2 Triticum dicoccoides | reverse complement strand
CCCCAGTAATTGTGCACATGTTAATACCACTTAATTACAAATATTGGAAGCAAAAGAAATTGTAACATAAAATGTTTGCCCAAACCAATTGCAGCTATTTCATGTTGGAAATTTAATTTTCTACGAGAAGGATTTAACTTGAGCAATTATAGCTTGTCTTATTAAATTCGAAGAGCTGTGCTATTGCATACTTGTCAATCAAGCAAACATTGTATTTGCCAAATACAAAATTACAGGGTTAGTGTCCAAGAGAAGGAACATCAACTTGTAAGAATGGACCTACACACTTTGTTATCTTCAGTCTGTAAAATCGCTCCTATGCCACTTGGAGATTCAGAGATAGATCACATTCCAAGGGTCAGGTCCTTAATATAATTCTCAAGAATACATGCGAAGTTTGAAGCACTTCATAAGACAAGATGACTCTGGTGATTCTAGAAAGTTACTTGAGCAAATTAAAAAAAATGTATTGAATAGTTCCTAAGGAAAATTGTAACTTGTCGATGATTCTCATGAGCAGCAAAGTTGGCTAGAACTAAGAAAATATTGCCTTTGACGATAAGGCCTCCTTTTACTAACCAAAATTGCATCCTATATGAGGTAAAATGTAGCTAGATATTTATGAACTGAGACAGCTACGTGCAGCAAGAGAAAGCGAAGATCTAACAAAACACAAATTTAATTAGTTATTGCTCTTGTACTATGCTCCATACAGGAAGTATTACGCCACCCAAACTATTAAAGTAACTTCGGAATCTAGGCAACTTAATCCAAGTAATATAGAATATTGAAACAAACAACGTGGTGAAGAACTGACGAGTATAGTGTCACCATTCAATCATTCAATATATATAGATAATAAAGAGCTATAGCCTGCAATTACGCTCAGGTTCAGCTGCACTATGACATGATAATAAAAAGTATTGGAAGGTTATTCAGTAAATAAAATATCAATGATATCAGATGAAAACACTACCGACAGAAACAACCTGCCATGACTTAGCATCAGTTCTGGCAAAACTGCAATGAAAATTGTTCCACCAAGTAGTTGTACAGGTGTGACAGTACTATTGCTATACCTTCTTGATCCATGGAACTTTAATATGTTTTGGACCGCTGCTTGGGGCTGCCGAGTGTGACGAGTTCTCCTCGCGTCATGAGGCTATCCCTAGGTACGCGCGATTCACCCAATCCACCGCGACCTCGATCTAATCCGGCATTGGCAGGAGACTATAGGAAGGTCCTTTAGAAGGTTACTGTTGCCTTGACAACCGTCGGCTGACTCGGATCTTCCCTGCCGCCCTGTTGCAGCAATCGACGGCTTGCTATCTTCTTCATTAGTACGGCATCTAGGAATCCATGTACAAGCTACCAGCCTCGGCCTGCATTCTGAGGAATTGATCTCATAACTTTATTTAGAGATTGATTAATACTTTCCTACTCATGAAGATAAATTGATCTTTTGCATTCTCTTCTTCTCAACCAGGCTTGATAATTGTTACACAGTTGCCTTATTACGTGTATGTGTAGATAAACCTGGAGGCCCGGACTTTGCTCGGAAACTCAATGGACGTCCGTAGAACGTGATCCCAGGAGAAACTAAGCTGTATAGTCCTTACGGCCAAAGCTCCTCTCCGAGTTGCCCGCACCTGACCTGCAGAACAAAAACAGAGGAAGATGAGGTAGGGGGAGCACGAACTGAGAGGGTACAGTGGCCGGTAACCGGATCGGCACCATGTACGAGCCCAGCTGGTCGGTGCAGTGGCCGGTACAGTGGGCGGCGACCAGATCGGAAGGGGAAGAGGTGGGTTCGGGAGCGGATAGAGAGAGATCGCGTTTGACTGACGTACAGAATTTTTTTTCCACCGGAAAACCAACTTCGGAAGAGAACGCGATGGGTGGAGGTAGGGTTGGACACGAGCCGAGCCGAGCCGAGCCGAGTTTGATCCGAGCTAGGCTTTGGCTCGCCCGTGAGCGAGCTGGCTCGGCTCGGCTCGGTTGGTGAACGAGCCCACTTTTAGTGGCTCGGCTCGTCTTGCCTGCTGCTCGGTCCAGCCCGAGCGGCTCGTGTGAGTGAGTGCCCATGTATGTTCAGTGTGCATGGGAGCGGCCGGTGTGTGCGTGCGCGCCGCCGGTGAAGTATGGGCTTGCAAAGTCTCCTCCGCATGGCCGGCTGCCGGGGTCATCGTCAAGAGAGGAGGGCATGGACTGGAGGTCGTACCTGCTTTTGCCGGCGAGGAATCACGGGAGCAACGAACGACGGCATCCGGCGCAGCGGCGAACAGGCACGTACGCCGTCTATGTCGACGGCGAGCCATCCAGCGTCATGCGCGGCGAGGAGGACGACGTCTGGTGGTGGCCACTGGCTGGACGACGGCGGCGCGGCAAGGCGCAAACCCTAAGCAGCGGTGGCTGCATTCGCTCGCTAGGGGAGGCACATGTGAGTCGGGGTGCTTTTAGTGGGCTTGGGCTGCTCGTGTAGGCTGCTATGTCTAGGCAATGGGCTGAAAATTATAAAAAAAAATTTAATTGGGCTGCGAAATGAGCCACCGAGCTGGACCGAGCGGAAACCGGCTCGGCTCGGTCGTTGAACGGGCCTAAATTTGCTAGCTCGGCTCGGCCTATTTTCTTGTCGGGCCGAGCTGAGTCGGGCCGAGCTGGAGCGAGTTTCGGGCCGAGCCGAAAAGCTCGCTCGAGCGTCCAGTCCTAGGTGGAGGGATTGACGAATCGGGCGACGTAAGGGGTGAGACGAAACCTTACGTTTTTTTAAAGTAGTAGAGATTAAGGACTATACTCCAGCTCATTACAGCTTCCTTAGCGCATGCAAACTGACACATGGCAGTATTAAAGAAAGATCAACGATGCAACTCTGCACTGGCAAGTGCATCTACATGCGTGCTTTCGTGGGTGCGCGTGGGTACGAGGGGCTCAGGCTAGTCATAGTGAGAGTAACTTAGCGAGTAATATAGCATATTCAAAGACAAATTTGTTTATGCGACATGTATTTAATGAGAAAAAATATGTTTAGAATAACATAATATGTTACTGCAATATAGCACTTCTTAAGAAAAGACGAGTCTACAATCTAATAAATAAAGCCATGTATGACAGTACTACTATGTTATTTTGCACTATAAAGATAGTAATTTAGACTAATGTCATATGCATGACACTACTAGTATAAGTTACCCCCACTATGACCAGCCTCATTGCCAAGGTGAAAACTCCAAGATGATTTAAGCCATTGTTTTTGACTCTCAGTGGACTGCTAAGTTGAGTGGATTGTCAGGGCCATCTCCAATGCAGCCAGTATGGGGTACAATCTGAACAGTTTTTTATCGGGTCTCATATATCTAGGTCGGAGTCCGCTTCATGCACGCGGGTTATGTGTCATTCTGTACCTTTTCAGGCTCATCTTCCCCTCTGTCCAACTTAAACTACTCACGGTTTCAGGAATCGTTTCGCTTTTGGTAGGTGTAACTACCTTTCGCTTTTGGTAGGTGTATTTGGTTTTGTCGTGAGCACTACACATTGTAGGTTGTAGGAGTGGTATGAGTGTACTGACGTCAATGATTTGTAGGAGTGCTGACGTCTTAGGTATACAGAGCACCGATCAGGTAAGAGGATTGGGGCCTCCCTACGTTGGAGGTTGAAGAAATTGGAAGAGGGAGGCACGGTGTATGGCGAACCAGTGATCTATGATAAACCCTCGTTCGGCGGTTCACATAGTCGCTCATCGGAGACTTAAGAAGAAGACCACCTCAACTCCGATGACCAGCTTGAACGCCCCTAGACATAACATAAGAAGAAGATGCAGTCGGGCAAGACGAACGGGCGACCCAGCTGCCAATGCAACTGCACCCAGTCCACCACGAAATATCTTGCTAGCTTCCCACCGGGTTTCATATATCTAAACTGGAATCTTTTATTAGAACTCCCGCAGGTTGCTTGCACATGAGCACGCGGCTTCCAATGACATGCATGCATATACCCTTTCCAGCTCACTGTTCCCTCTTAAGCTATTACACAGAGCCTTGGTTCACGTGCCAAGTTGCAAGCATTAACGTAGAGTCTTATAGAGAGACGAGTGGCTAAAGGATTTATCAGTGCAAAACCTCTTGCCCATCTTCTTCCTCTTGGCATAGAAAACATCAGCTATTTTTCACCTAAGATTCGGTCTTCCGAACATGTCGTCAATGTCCCTAGGCATTTTTGGATCGAGATCCTCTCGCCTGATTCGTGTAATGGCTGTCAGACATGTGGCCTCCTTTGTGAACGGCACCGTGCGCCCAGCGAGATGCGATCACCACGCTGCCGCTAGCACCTTAGCTCACAGGAACCATCCCCACCCCGCGCCGAAACAAATACTCGGAGCCAAACGTACGCCAGTTAGCAACGGGAGTGTGCACCGTAGCCGCTTCGATCAAGTACAAAAACGAACAGAAAACCTAGCATAGTACTCCCTCCATGCCAAAATAAGTGTCTTAACTTTGTACTAATTTTAGTATAAAATTATACTAAGGTTGAGACATTTATTTTGGAACGAAGGAAGTACAATTTAGAACTTGCAGGAAATTAAATGGTTGCTGAGCTTCACGCGGTGGCTGCAAGATGCAATCGGGCTAGACGAACTCAACTGCTCCCAGCCCAACGTGAAATATCGTGCAAGCTTCCCAGCGGGTCTAAAATATCTAAAGTAGAGTCTTTTAGTACGAGAAGTTGTGCATGGTTGCCTGCATGTGAGCACGCGGTTTCCCATGACATTCATCCCCTTTCCCCCTCACAGCTCCCTCTTAAACTACCATGGCCGCCAAACGAGCTCTAGAGGGAGATACCAGTAGACTCTTTCACTAGCAAACTGAAGAGAAACCACATATCTGCCGCTCCACCACCATTACCATTCTAGGAGGGAAATGTCCACCGGAGTACGGCGTAGGGGCAGAGCATCCGCAAACCGGAATGGGAAGCGGCAGCAGCAGGGCTCGGGAAATGAGCTTGACGCTTTCTTGAAGGAGCTTCAACGACGGCCAGAAGTGACCATGAACAAGTATGCGATCCTTGTAGCGTACGTCCGAATTGCCCTGAATTCCGTCGGGCGCTCATGCTTTTGTGGGCCACCGTGGTCCTCCTCGGCGGCTTTGTCTCCGATCTGAAGAAGAGGGACTTTTGGTATATCACCATCCTCTCGTTTCTGCAGGCCACTGGGTTAGTGCTTAGTATTCAATTTCTCTCTCGTACTATACAGTACTCTCTTTGTTTTAAAATAAGTGTCTTAACTTACTACAACTTTCAAATGAAATTAATATATTTTTTATATTTTTTTCTTTAAACTTGTATTGTCTATGTTTAGTGTGGCCAAAATTTTATCTCTTGAATAACTCTTGATCCATCACATAAATTAAAGTTATCGGCATAAGGAATTTCTCCAAATACTTACCGCAAGCCTGCGAATTATGTAACCAAACACAATTAAGATTTGAGGAAGTAATGGCTGCACGCCTGCGCCCATGTTTGGTACACCCACACAATGAATAATAAAATGAAAAAGAAAACAGAATAAAACTGAAACTTTGAGGCATTGAATATGAGCAAATGTTTTGCAAGCTTGCAAAGTTTGGTCGCCAAATAAACATCGAATGATCTCCATATGAAATGAAATACAAACTCTTGCTCTGCATCCACGTTTCAGATTTTACGTTTGAGCACAAATTATTACTTTTTTGTACATACCTCCTGGAATGTCATTGGGCCACAAAATTTTGTAAGCACCTAAAACATTTGCTCATAATAGGACTTGCAAAGTTTCAGATTTTTTTTATTTGTTTTGCTAAGTTTTCAATTGTGGGTGCAATGTCCCTCTGGGTGTAGAACAACCACACTCTAAGATTTTATACATAGCATCGCTAACTAATACTTCCTCCGATTCAAAATGAGTGTTGCCGTTTTAAACTAAGATTAGTTTAACCTTAGTTCAAAACTGCGGCACTTATTATTGATCGGAGGGAGTAACATTCTCTATTGCTATTGGGTACTTGGGTAGCAGGTTCGATTAGCTATCTAAGGGCATCTCCAACGGCAACCCGCAAGTTTCCTCCCACATCTATCCATGGACCGCC
>NC_041383.1:790651257-790656785 GCF_002162155.2 Triticum dicoccoides | reverse complement strand
GCATACATCGGGCCTTTCTCATTTTTTTTCAAGCCCGCACGATTAAATAGCCGCATGCAAAGGGTACAAAGGGTAGAGACGTTTAAGTAGCCGCATGCAGCACTAGTTCAATTTTTTAGAAAGTTCAAATATTACATCCCAACATTGTTATCCCCTTTCACCGCCCACTGATGCTCAATCAGATCTTCCTTTAGCTGCTCGTGAGTTTGTCAATGCTCCAGTTTGCCTTGGACAGTTATTGGAGATTTTAATGAAGTTTTGTACGCGTCCGAAGAAGAAGGAGGCGCTCCACAACAACATTCACGTCTCCAAGCCTTTCACGATGCACTCTCGGACTGTGTATGCTAGAGGATATTGGGTATGAGGGTGACAAGTTCATGTGGTTCCACGGGGGAGACTTGATTGGGCCGTGGCTAATGTCGAACAAGCTAACGAGTTTCACGAGCAGCTCGTTAAGCTCGTTAGTAACAACATAACACATATTTTCATCTTACATAACAAACTTTTTGCAGCACCTCAACCCATCTATTCAATCTAATCGACATATGAGGCAACAAACTAGTGCATTTTTTTATAGTCATCATATTTCAGCTTAAAAACCACATCTACACATTCATCCTGGATATTATAACACATTATAATCTGTTAACGAGCGCTCGCGAGTTTAACGAGTTTCAAACGAGCCGAGCCGAGCAGGGTTTTATGCTTGCTAATCTTAACGAGTATAACGAGCCGAGCCTTAATAAGCATGAGCTTAACGAGCCGAGCTGCTCGTTAATCCACCCCTAGCTGGCAGGGTTGTGTAATCTTGGAATGGGCAAGTCGGACCACCGGCCCATATGCCTAGACACGGATCATCTATCTGGTGTGGCCGACAGCTGTCCTATTTACAAGCACAAGCTTGCTCAAAAAAAATTACAAGCACAAGCTTGCTCAAAAAAATTACAAGCACAAGTTCGAAGCTCGGTGGCTAGCTGAAGAACAATTGAAGAGATCGTTATAACCGCCCGGCAAAAGGCTAGTCATCAGGGTACTTCGGCCAAAGGAAAAGTAGATGAAGTGATTGTTGACCTTCATGTTTGGGGACAAGCAGGTTCTCATGAAAACTCTAACCGATACCCTAAAAATAGTGACATATCCGGTGAAGTAAAAGCTTAGTGAAGTATCCAGTGAAGTAAAAGCTTAGTGAAGTATATATATACTCCACTAAGTTTTGACCGGACTTAGCCGGTCTCCTATATTTAACGGAGTAAAATTTTGTTTTTCTAAATTTTGCAATTCTAGTATAAATTGCAACTACATATTAGCACACATATAGAAACTAAACATAAATATGAATGTTCACACAAATCACCAATATAGTTTTCAAACCTAATTCAAAGTTTACAATCCAAATTATTCAAATTTAAACACATTGAATGGTGCAAATGTAGAAAAGTACCAAGTGATAGAACGACTAGGACTCGCTAAGACGCTGCCAGTGATGCTCAACTAGATCTTGTTGGAGCTGAGAATGAACTTGAAGGTTCTCGATCTTGCGATGCTCCTCAAGGAATGCCAAGATTATGTTTGTATCATACTCTGGCTCAACAGGAGTCCCGTTGGTGATGTACCGAAAGTTATCAGGCATATCTCTCTGGTCTTCAATGATACTATTATGCAATATGACGCAACAAATCATGCTCCGCCATAGGACCTTGGAGTTAAAGTACTCGGCAGGGCCACGAACAATTGCAAAGCCATCCGCAAGGTAGTAACCCATCGAGTAGTTGTGCCCGTTGACCGATCGAGTAGTCACAAGTAGGAGCTTCACCTTTAATAAGCCTAGAAAACAGAGATGATCCCGAAAACACATTCAAGTCATTCTGAGAGCCAGGCAAACCAAAGAATGAATGCCATATACAAAGATCCTTCGATGCAACTGCCTCAAGAATGATCGTTGGATCACCGCAGTGTCCTTTGTACTGACTCTTCCACCCTGCAGGACAATTCTACCATGTCCAGTACTGCATACAGTCAAGTGATCCAAGCATCCCTGGCCATCCTCTTGCTTCACTCTCAGTCATCAGCCTCTGGGTGTCTTCCTTGGTTGGTGCTCTCAAGTACTCCGGGCCAAAGACAGCAATCACTGCTTTAGTGAATCTTCAAACAGACTCCAAAATTGTGTCTTCACCAACGCGGACATAGTCATCGATTGCATAGGCCGAACACCCATATGCCAACACTCGAACAACCACAATGCATTTCATCAGAGGGCTTGCACTTATCTCTCCACATACTTTTCTCCGAAGCTTCAACCAATCATTATATCTCTCAACGGCTTTTGCAATGGTGAGAAAAAGACTTGTGTGCATCCAAAAATGCCGGCAAAAGTACTTCTTCGGATAGGTTGGATTTGTGGAAAAGTAGTCTCTGATGATCTTCGCATGACCCTCCGCTCTATCACGGTTGATGTGTATGTGGCCAAACTGTGATCCTCTCCTCAGGTGCCGGACATCATCATTGAAAATCATGCCTAAAATAGTGTCAAAGTCATCATTGTCTTCTTCTCCTCTTCGGATGACGACGAATCCTCCATAGCCATCTTCCTCAACCTCTTCATCTACAATTCAAACGGCTTGGTTCAATCCAAACCGCTCGGTTCACAAAGAAACGATCAAAAAACTCACCTAGCCAATTCGTCAAACACTTGCGGTGCGGTGGTGGTGCACCGACCGGCTGGTGTCGCTCTGACCGAATAGGCCGGTGGCGACGAGAGGGAATGACCTACAAAGGTGTGCAACCAACATGAGATGTGGCGGCCGGCAGAAAAAGAAGAAGAAAAGAAGCAATCTGACGAATCAACAACAATGGCGACAGCGGCGGCGGTACACCTAATTCCGGCGACGGGGACGAGGGCCGAAAGGGCTGGACGTCCGGCAGAAGGGCGGTGAAGGGCAGGGGAGGCAACGAGGCAGCGGCGGGGCCAGCGAGGGGTCGTCAGGGGTCGCCCGGCGAAAGTGCAGGGGGCGACGCGAGGGAGCGGCTCGGCTTTTACTCAGCCACCAATCGACAGAGTAAATTTAGGGAGATGTATAAAATTTCACTCCCTTACGGCGGATAAGCGATTGGCTAGGGACAGGATAGAGGAGTAAAATAGTTATAAGGGATCGGTTAGAGTTGCCTTCTGGGACCCCGTGCCCGGCTCAGGAAGGCCTAGAAAGATCTCGGGGCGTTAACGTGCTTACCATTCTCTACCGAGATCAGCATGAAGCAGCAGAAGGAAATAGCTGTTTTGATTGAAAACTTACAAAAGCGAGATGAGATCTATTGGGTCCCACGTGAGGGCGTGCGCGCGGTGCATCTCCTCTTGGCGACACTGCGTGGCTGTTGCTCCAGCTGCGGGTGGCGGCCGCGAGAAGGCTCGGCCCTCTGGGAGTGGCGGCTTCCCTTCGCCGTGCGGACATCACGACAAGTTGGCGGGTTAGCTAGCTGGCTGGATTTCCGACGTCGGATCGTTGGTAGGCGGCCCGATTCGACCTTCGATCCCTCACCTCGGCGTTCGGCCACTCTCTTTGTCAAAGGGCTCCTCCAGCTGCGGCCCATCACTCATCTCGCAACCAGCAGCAGGACTGAGCTTGTCTCACGCCCGGCAGGAGGACTGACCTTGTCTCGTGCGCGGCAGCAGGACTGAGCTCATCTCGCGCCCGACAACATGACCATGCTCGTCTCGCGCCCGGCTGCAGGACCGAGCTCGTCTCATGCCCTGTGTTGCTGGACGGGTCGATGGAGGCCAGTTTCGGCCGGCCTATTGGTCTCGATACTGGGGGCAGCCCGGGTGCGAAAGGCGGGTCCTTTCTGCTCGTATCTTTGGTTGGGGTAGTGGCGGGTCTCGAGTAAGGTGGTGTCATGGTCTTGGATGCCGAGGCGGCTGCCCTGGTGGTGGTTCCGCGGTGCTCATGGCAAAGCCCGTGACTTGGTGCTGCCCGGTTGCCACGGCCGTGTGGGCGGCGTGGTAGTCGGGGTGTGGTGTTTGGAGGAGGTGAGTAGTGGCCAGGGTGAAAACCTGTTCTATCTTCGGATGGATTGGCGGCGGCAAAGCTTGCTCCTTTCTTGAAGGCGTCGTCGTGGCTCTCATTTTCTGTCGTGTTGCTCCAGGGGGAATTCTGATCCTCGGATCAGGCGGTGGCGGCGCTCCGGTGTCGTCTCCTTCGTGAAGGCGCTGCCTTGAAGCCCATGACTCGTCATATGTGGCTTCACTTCTTCACGATTGCGTGTCCACGGCAGTAGCCCTCGGCTGCTCTTATAGTGCTAGGGATGGTGTTGCTACGCTCAGCGTCTATGTATCCTGCCTTGGGTATGTCATGTGTGTGTGCGTTTGTTGTGGGGGCATGCATTTGTATCTAGTTTTGTTGATCATTGCTTTATATATAAAGCGAGGTGAAAGCCTTTTCGATAAATACTTGTGGAGCTAGTATCATCGACTGATATCATATACATGATACTAACCTATGATACAACCACCGTAAGAGGTCTTAGTGTAGCGATATTCTGAAGTAATGTCGATTACATAATGTAGAACCGTGAAAACTAGTACTTGACTGGTTGTGTGTAAGAGAGGTCTTACTGCAGCGATATTCTGAAGTAATGTCGATTATATAATGTAGAACCGTGAAAACTAGTACTTGACTGGTTGTCCCTTTGACCACGAATACTCCAAAAATTGGATATCCTCGCCGTAGTTAACACTAAGAAGCCGAATCATACAAAATTAACCTTCATACGCACTGCCCTAAATTGCATATCTCAGGCCTGGTTTGCGGTTGCTGAGCTGTGGTGAGTTGTATACTTGTTAAATCATCTGAAAAGTTGACACAAAATAGGCAAAAAAAAAGTCAGAAACAAAACTAATCAAAACGCACCTCAAAAAATATTCAAAAGCAGGTTGTGAAAATGGGATAATCATAAGAGAGTGGGTTTTCAGCTCCCGGGTGCCTAGGCACCCTCTATGAACAGTAAAATCAAAAAAAATAGAAAACAAATCTGAAATCTTGCAGAATGAAAGATGATCAAACTTTTTAGGTGCTTGCAAGTTTTCATGCCAAAAATCCATTCGAGGAGCTGTACACATGAAAAAGATTTCAGTGCTTGAAGTTTTCAGCACTTTTAGCACTGAAATTTGAAACTTGGTTGTACACTTTTCTCCACATGGTATTTTGGCATGAAAACTTGCAATAAGCTACAAAGTTTGACCACCTTTGATGTTGTAAAGTTTCTGATTTTTCGAATTTGTTTTCTTTTTTTTTAAAATTCACTGTTCATAGAGGGTGCCTAGGCACCCGGGAGCTGTTACACCTTTATGTTATCATAATCCACCGGAGCTCCAAATGTAGCCTTATTCTTTTTTTTAGCATTCGTAATTTTCATGTTAAACTAATATCCTGCTCTAATTGGAACAACGCAGGGTATTCGAAGCGTGGGGTGGTGCTGGTTTTGATTCAGTGGACAAATGGTCTGATTCGCTTGCACTGGACAATGGATATTGGGGG
>NC_041383.1:790624224-790651247 GCF_002162155.2 Triticum dicoccoides | reverse complement strand
GGGGATCATCGTCATGAATTCCTGCCTAAGAGACAGCCAAAAAAAACAAAAATACTTGTACGCGGAACAAAAGTAATAGATATCATTCTGATCATGCTATCTACCCCAGTGATGATACTCGTTACGTATGAACCATTGGTGCGCTTTGTGCTAGCGGCATTCGCTCGATGGAAGAAAGGCCATGGCTTCTCCAACGAACATACAACTAAAGCAAACTTGGATCGGGCGCTGAATTTATTCTACTACGTAACTGTCTGTCACGCCTTAATATGCTGCTTGTGGATCGCGATTCAAGGCGCTGTTGGTGATGCGCTCGTAAATATTGTCAGACAACAACATGGTTTCAGCCTCGAGGTAGTTCTTGCATATTTGCGCAAAACCAAACACATGTGTCTAAAGAACACCACGCTGGCAACAAACTGGAATTTGATCACCTATGGTGCTGGCTTGCTGGATTCCAGCTTACCAGAGGAATATGCGGCTGGAGGAAGGGTACTAACTATGCTGATTGATAAGGATGTACCCTTGCATGTAAGACGTCTGCTGATCAGGTCACCCAGACAAAGAATTCAGAAGCTGATCGGAACCCTTGCTTGGAGAAGCCCAGCCGACCAAGAGATGAGATGGCTTGCAGCAAGGATTGTGGAGCACCTCGCTGGCGACCTCAACCTTGCTCACTTCCCAGGAGCATTGGAATGTATATCCTCCCTCTTCAATCAATTACCAGTTGTATCTGGGCAAGGAACTAAGAATCTGGTTTTGCCAGGCTTGAGAATTCTAGAGAATCTTGCACATGACACACATAACTGCACACTGATATACAACTCCAAGGGTCTTCTTTCAAAAATCATTGCCCCTGTCAGCTCCAATGAATTAGTAGAAGATGTCAAGAGCAGCACTGCATGGACCAAGGTAGCAGATGGGTCACTGAAAGTGGTTAGCCGCCTCATGGGCTCTTCGGGACGCACAGGCAAAAACATGTGCAGACTAATTGCGAACAATAGAAATGCAGTCAAAAACTTGGAGGTTGTTCTGGAAATGGATATGAAGAGCAACAGCGGTATCATAGAGCTACAGATGCGAGCTCTAGAGGTTCTTACGCAACTAGCCTTGCACCATCCAGCAAGTACTTCTGTGACGACAAGAGAAAAACTTATTGAGAGGGCGCTACACATCTTCCTTACTGCAGATTGGATGGAAGATTATTTGAAAGATCAAAAAAGGAAGATTGACAAACCAACTCCAAGCCAAAAAAATGCTTCACCAAGACCATCATGGGGACCTATTATTGATAATCTCATTAAAAAGGTCAACGAGAAGAGGGCCAAACAAGCAAGAGAAGCACGTGCAGAAAAGAAGATGAAAGAAGCTCAGAAAACTGCGAGCTGGCTTAAAGAAAAGGCTGGTGAAGCATTGGTCATGCTGTCCAGTGATTCAGAGGCTATCAAGAGCTTCACAGGATGCAATGATGATATCCATCATCTTACTAAATTGCTCGACTGCAATATCAAGACCATCAAATGCAAAATAAGTACAACGGATACTATGGAAATAGATATCAACACAGGCTGCCGTATTAGCGCAGGATTCATCTTGAAGAATTTGAGCAACTACGTCAAGGTACCAACCTTACGGAAGGTATGCCTGAACACACCAACTCCTACATGCCACAAGTTTTCGGTAATAAACTTCTGCAAAAAGTAAATGTACATGGAAGGGTGGGTGCTTGAGTTTACAATTTATCTAATTATGCAACTTCAAAAAATTCTCAGATATAAGTATGCATCATGTTATACCATTAGCACCAAAGAAATCTCATGCAGAAATATGATCATATTTGCTCTCTACAAAAAAGACAAGTGGTCGTTATTGCCCTACATCTTTTTTCTACATGGTGTATTTGATCATATGTTTGTATGAGTTTTCTAGATGCTAATGTTAGAACATGATGCATATTAACTTTCTGAGAATGTTTTAAGATAGGTAATTACGCAAGAAGAAACTTGCTCTCACCCATCTTTCCATGTGTAAAATCCTATTTTAGCTAAAATAATATGTATGTGTTTCATTGCAGGTATTCGAACAATTGCTTCCAGTAGAACAAGACGAGCCTTTCACTTCAGGGACCCCCAACAAGCAGTGTGTGGATAGGAGTCTGCAAGCAGAGCTGCTATCACTCGTCACAGCGATTCGTGCCAACAACAATCTTAATCTTGCAGGAATCTTACTTTCGCAGACGCCGCCAGATACCCTGGAAGACTTTGTGGTGAGGCTGAAGAAGATGGTGGAGGACAACATGTATGCCACCCCTGCGTGCCTGGCGATACAAAAGCTTACTTGTGAGCTGGTTACAGAATTCATCAAGGATGATCGAAATGTCGAAATGATCGACAGACACAATATCGTTGCCACATTACTGGAGGCTTCAGAGGTGATGGACTGTCTTGAGAGCAGCATGCTTTTTGCTGGTGTCGATCGTGACTGCCACGGGGTTCCTCTGAAGCCTCTTTCTTCTGTTCTCGCCAAAAAGGCAGAAGATCTTTTGGCACAGAGGAAACAGGCTCTGGGTATCAACATTGTGCCTGCCAGTGCACCAATACCGTGATTGCTGCATCACAGAGTATCTTTGCATATTAAAAACACTGGAACGGGTATTGAATTCTCGATGCGATGTATGCTTGATGTTTTCTCTTCTTTTGTTTCTTTTGCGGATTTGTGAGGCTTTGTAATATTAACTGGCATAGTGGGCATCAACATTGTAGCTGCTGGTGTACCCATTCAGCTTGGAGCTGCCAATTAATGTGCTGCTGGATGGTTATGCAGTTCTCACGCGCGTTCAGCTACTTCTACTCACACTTGCCTAATTTAGTTTGTCACTATCCGATGTCAATGTTGAGATATAAACTGGCAGAACTCATCTACTGACAGTAAATCTCAGCATAATGGCTTAAGTTGTAACTATCCGATGTTTTTCCTTCAGCAAGAAGTCAGGTAACACTTGGAACAACTGAACTTTTTATCCCTGTGGACACTACACTTCGACGCCACAGCAACCTACCAGGCGGAGGAGGGGGAAGCCTATCGCTGCAGCGCATCAATAAGTTCAGAAGAGTAAAATTCACTGGCAATCAGTCAATCAAGTTGGGGTTTGGACGCCACCATGAGTAACGAACTGCAAACTCGACGGAGCAGATTCAGAGTGGATTGGAGCTTACCAGGCAGTCCGCATGCCGGCTCGAGCGAGCTGCTGCTGCTTCCCTACGCGCAGTCGCGGTCCGCACCGGCCGGGGCGCGCCGCCCGCCGCCGTCCACCAATGCGCGGCGAGGGCGGGCACGAGATCCCCCGCCACCCTGTAGTCGCCACCGGTTTGAGAATCTTCCTTTTCTTTTCAGAATCTTCTCCTCGACTTCTTCACGGCCTGTTGAGAGAACTTCACGGCCTAGATAGAAAACGGGGTCGAGCGAACAGTTAGAGAACAGTTAGGGCCAGCCCGTTTGCCGGATTGGACGGTCCTTTTTTCGTTTTTATTTAATTTTTTATTTTTACTTTTATTCTATATTAAAATAATTCGGCACTACAAAAAATTATAAAAATTCAAAAACAGTTTTTGAAGTAAAAAACGTTCATGATTTCAAAAGAATGAACAATTTTTGAATTTTAGTGAACCGTTTATTTGGATGAAATAAAATTACGAGAGTTTTTTTAATAATGACGAACATTTTTTAAACTTGATGAAAAAATTGTATTGAAGAACATTTTTTTCAAAAAATGGAGGAACAAATTTTGAATTTGATGAAGACCTTTCAAATCGATTAACAAATTTTGAATTTGATGAATGTTCTTTAATTCACGGAACAAATTTTGAATTTGGTGAACTTTTTTAAATCTAATGAACAAAAAATTGAATTTGATGATTGATGAACAAAGAAATATTCGTGACTTTGATAGACAAAAGAGCTGAGATTATGGGGCTGACTGCTGCAGACAGAAAAGAACAAAAAGAGCTACGAGCACAACTCAAGAGAGTAATGATACATGAAGAAATAAAATAGTTGCAAAGATACAAAGATAAAGAGATAACTGATGGAGATGGGAACACTAGATACTATCATGCTAAAGTAAATGGAAGAAGAAGAAAAAACAGGATTATTTCTTTGGAGCAAGAAGAAGGGTTTCTAGAGGGAGAGGACAAACTAATGGAATACATAACTAAATTTTACAAGGAATTATTTGGGCATCCTGAGGAGACACAGATCTCCGTGAGTGGGGTGGAAATGAAGAAAATTAGCACACATGACAGGGAGGAACTTATGACACCCTTCTCCTTAAAAGAAATTCATGAGGTGGTTTTTAGGATGAAGAAAAATAAAAGTCCTGGACCGGATGGATTCCCTGCTGACTTCTACCAGGAATTCTGGGACCTGGTCAAATGGGATCTTAAAGCTCTGGTTGAAGGATTTGCCGAAGGAGAAATTAATATTCCTCGACTTAACTATGGCATTATAAACCTTGTCCCAAAAACTGCTGAAGCAAAACAAATTCAAAAATTTAGACTTATCTGTCTACTAAATGTTAGTTTTAAGATTATCACTAAACTGTTGATGAAAAGGCTAGATAGATGTGTGTCTCCAGTCATATCTAAAACACAGACTGCCTTTATATGTAATGGAGGGAGTGGTTATTTTGCATGAAGCTCTGAACACTTTTCACATGAAAAAAGAAGATGCCTTAATCTTCAAAGTGGATTTTGAAAAAGCATATGATAAAATAAAATGACTTTTTGTGATACAGATGCTAAATCTTAAAGGATTCCCTGACAAATGGTGTGACTGGATGATGGAGACAATGAGAGGAGGACATGTAGGTGTTAAAGTGAATGATGAAATTGGCCCATACTTTAAAACTTTTAAAGGGTTGAGATAGGGGGATGCAATGTCACCACTTCTGTTTGACCTAGTTGTAGATGCTCTAGCTATTCTGATGAGCAATGCTTTAGAACATGGTGTGGTTAAAGGGGTCCTGGGAGAGGGAACTAGTAAAGGTGTCAACATGCTGCAATATGCAGATGACACCATCTTCCAAATAAAGGATGATGTGGAGAGTGTGAGAAATCTTAAATTTATTTTGGGAGCCTTTGAACAGATGTCAAGCCTCAAAATAAACTTCCATAAAAGTGAATTAATGCTAATTGGGAAAGCTACAGAAAAGAAGCAACTGGATCAGGAAATTTTGACCTGTAAAATGGGTGAGTTACCTATCAAATACCTAGGGATGCCTGTGTCAGATGTCAGGATTAGAAACATGCACTGGAATTGTGTGACTAACAAAATTGAAAAAACGGTGTAGTTGCTGGCAAGGAAAACTATTGGGCTCTATTGTTGGCAGAGTCACTTTGGTTCAAGCTTGCTTGACAAACATCCCGCTCTTTATGATATATTTTTATGCTGTCCCCAAAGGGGTTGTTAAAAAAGTTGATTTCTTCAGAGCTAGACTGGTCTGGGAAGATGGTGAAAATATTAAAAAATATCACTTAGTTAAGTGGGAAAAATGTTGTTTGCCAAAAGATGTGGGTGGATTGGGAATTCTCAACTTGGAAATAATGGGTATTGCATTGTTAGCTAAATGGTTTTGGAAGTTGGAAACTGAAGAAGGCTTGTGGCAAAGTATAATCAGGAGAAAATGTGTGTGGGGGGAGGGGGGCGATGCTTAGCATTGATAACAAAGAAACCTAAGGACTCCTAATTTTGGGCTAGTCTTATGGAGATAAAAGAAATATTTTATAGATTTGTTAAAAATAAATTAGGGGATGGAGATAATACCAGGTTCTGGGAAGACACTTGGGTTGATGACAAACCTTTAAAAGAAGCTTACCCTAGGATTTATGATATTTGCTTTGACCATAATATAATAGTGGCTGAGGCTATCCCAAAAGGATGGTGTGGGTTCAGATTTAGAAGAACTTTACATGGGGAAACCCTAGAGTTGTGGAATAGCTTAAAGAACATATGTGAGGAGATGAATATGCAGGGGGAGAGATAAAGTAATCTGGACTCTTACTGCGGACCAAAAAATTTCTGTTGGATCCTTGTATAGAAAGCCGATCACATCTGGCTTAAGGTTTCCGTAGAAATTCCTGTGGAAAACCAAAGTTCCCGCAAAAATTAAAGTTTTCCTATGGCTAGTTAACAGGAAGAGTATACTACCCAGAGATGTGTTGCTAGAAAAGGGATGGAAATGAGGGAAAATGTGTGTGTTTTGTGGGAAAGATGAATCAGTTGATCATTTATTTTTCACTTGTTCGGTGGCACCTCTACTGTGGGGATTAGTCAAGTGTGTTGTGGGGCTTAGAAACATCCCCCTTTCTGCAGAGACTGCTTGGGGGGGGGGGCTGGGCAGGTTTAACAAGGATGATAGGAAACAAGTCATGGTGGGGGTTTCTGCTTTGTTTTGGGCTATTTGGAAAAGTAGAAATGGGATTATTTTTGAAAATAAAAGGATAAATTATCCTTTCTGTATAACCAAACTAATGAGCCACTGGATCATTGATTGGTCTATTTTGCAGACAAAGGAGCCACAAAAAAAGGTGGTAGAGCTGGGAGCAAGACTGCCAGAGTGAGTAGCGAGTAAAGTGTACACAATGTCACAGGGGTGGAGGATCAATGTATCAAGGCTAGAAGAAAAAGAAGACCCTACTTCCTGCTGAAGTTGTTGTTCCTGAATGTTGCTGATGTGCTTTAGTAGTTGTGATCTTTTGGTGGTCATTTTAAACTATGTAATTTCCTGCTGTTCTTGGTTGCAGACTACATACTTGTTTTTAATTTGTGTTGCTGGACTCTCATTCTAGTAGTTTGTTCTAGGTTTGGATGCTTGGATGCTTGAGGTTTTCAGTAATGAAAATCGGAAGGGGAAAGCCCTTCTTTGATAAAAAAATCATGCAAACAACAATCTTAATTTTGCAGCAACCCCGATTTCGCAGCCTCAGCCAGTCGCCCTGAAATATTTTGTGGTAAGGCTCAAGAAGATGGTGGGGGACAACATGTATGCCACCCCTGCGTGCCTGGCGATACAGAAGCTTGTGAGATGGTTACAGGATTCCTCAAGAATGATCGAAATATTGAAGTGATCGACAAGCACAATATCAAGGCTTCAAAGGTGATGGCCGGCCTTGAGAGCAGCATGCTTTTCAGTGGCGTCCATCGTGACTGCCGCGGGGTTCTTCTAAAGCCTCTCTCTTCTAGTCTTGCTAAACGGGCAAAAGATCTTTTGGCGCAGAAGAAACAGGTTCAGGCTCAAGGTATCAACAGTGGACTTGCCGGTGTATCATCAACATGATTGCTGTGAGTATTTTAGTATGTTAGAAATACTGAGACGACCATTGAATTCTCGTTCTGCTATATGATTGCTATCTTTTCTTTTGTTTCCTTCGCAAACTTGTAGGAGTACAAATTTGCAATAATGAATTGTGTGTACCTTGTAAGGTATTGTGGGAAGCGTAGAACCCTCCATCTGTGCTGCATTGCATTATATAGAAATATTGCCATGGCTTACAAGAGAACGATCTATCGTAACCAGAACGGATCGATCAGGATTACAGGAGTTGGAACAGAAGAAGGGATAGAAGATAGAGTACAATTTAAACTACTTTCCTCTCCCTATACAACTTATCCTAACACTCCCCCTCAATCTAAACCTCAAGTAATCTTGCCAAGGTTAAGATTGTACTTAAACTCATCTAGTCTCTTCATAGTAAGTGGTTTCGTGAAGCCATCAGCAAGTTGATCCCCTGTAGGTATAAACCTGATGTCAAGTAGCTTTCGAGCCACTCGTTCTCTTACAAAATGAAAATTAACTTCAATGTGCTTTGTACGTGCATGAAAAACAGGGTTAGCTGAAAGATAGGTTGCACCAGTGTTGTCACACCATAACCTTGCAGCTTGAGGAATTTTAATTCCAAGTTCATGAAGCAATGTCTGGATCCACATGACTTCAGTTGTAGCATTTGCTAAAGCTTTATACTCAGCCTCGGTACTTGACCTTGAGAAAGTAGCCTGTTTTCTTGCACTCCATGATACAAGATTTGTTACCAGAAACACAGCAAAGCCACTTGTAGACCTCCTGTCATCAACACACCCTGCCCAATCTGCATCAGAATAGGCAGACACAAGAAGGGATTAGGACTTGCTAATCTGAAGACCAAGTCCCTCTGTATATCTAAGATACCTCAAGATCCTTTTTACTGCAGTCCAATGAGCTGTAGTAGGAGCATGCAAATACTGACAAACTTTGTTCATAGAATAAGAAATATCAGGACATGTAAGAGTCAGATACTGAAGAGCACCTACAACACTTCTATAGTTTGTTACATCCTCTGTTCCAAGTGCTTCTCTAGTTTCAATAGTAAGCTTTTCCGATGTGGAGATAGGAGTACTTACAGGCTTACACTTTTCCATACGTACCCTTCTCAGAATGTCAGTAGCATATTTTGCTGTGTAAGAAGTATACCATCTTTTACCTTCTTGACCTCAATCCCAAGAAAGTAATGAAGATCTCCCAAGTCATTGAGAGCAAACTCTAGTTTCAAATCCTTAAGGAGAGAGGTAGTTGCATCTGAATTTGAACTGGCAACAATTATATCATCAACATAAACAAGAACAAACATGGTAATACTATTCTTACCATAAAAGAATAATGAGGTATCTGCCTTTGATGGTGTAAACCCAAGTCGTTGTAATTGTGTGCTCAACCTTGAATACCAAGCTCTGGGGCCTGCTTCAACCCATACAAAGCTTTATCCAACTTACAAACATAGTGTGGTGTGTTTTTGTTTTCATATCCTGATGGCTGTCGCATGAACACTTCTTCCTCAAGAACACCATGAAGAAACGCGTTCTGAACATCTAGCTATCGTAGGCTCCATCCTCTGGAAATAGCAAGAGACAGTACAAGTCGAATAGTAGTTTCTTTAATAACGGGACTAAAAGTATCCTCATAGTCAATGCCAAACCTTTGCTTGAAACCCTTTGCAACCAACCTAGCCTTGTATCTATCTATACTCCCATCGGCTTTTCTTTTGATCTCATATACCCACTTATAATCAATCACATTATTGTCCTTTTCTAGTGGTACTAAATGCCAAGTTTTATTCTTCATGAGTGCATCATATTCATTATCCATAGCCTTCTTCCAATCTTTGTGAGCTAAGGCATCATGCAAATGTGTTGGCTCACCGGTGCTAGTAAAAAATGCTCGCTTGGTTTTATCATACCTGATTGTACCATCAATATAAACTTTGTCCTTTGTAATCCCAGACTGAGATATTGTATGGCGACGCGGTAGTACTGTTTGCTGCACCGTTGTAGGCCTTGCCACAGAAGATCCGGGAGATGCAGCCGAATCAGGCTCCAGATTCGACGCGCCAGACTCCAGATCCAACATGCTGCCCGGCGGCGCAGGAGAACTCGTGCAGGCAGAGAAATCCTCGCCCACGCTGTCGCTGGTGGGGTCCGCTCCTAAGCGGTTGTCGGCCACCCGCCCCGCAGAAGCGCGTGGTCCCGCGCCCGGTGTGCATGCAGCATCAGCTGCAGCGCCAGCGCCGCTGATTCCCTCCTAGGATCGCGCGCTTGCAGGCAAATCTACCTTGGATCGCTGCGCATCGGATCCTGCTCCTGCAGAAAAATCCTCCTGGGATCCAGCGCCAGATTTGGCAGTTTCTGCACACATAAAATCATATCCTGCTGCTGCACGGGTGAAAAAATTCTCCAAATTTTCTATGGATTTTTGCACATGATCAGTTCTAATTAATTCACCCTCGTGATCAGAATTAGATAAAGAGTTCGAAATAAGAGAAATTTCAGAACGAAGTAAGGCTCCGGCATTAGGATGATGTTTTGAAAAAGGGACCAGTGTCTCATTGAAAACAACATCTCGAGAAATATAGATGCGACCTGTTGTAACTTCTAAACACTTATATCCCTTATGAAGATTACTATAGCCAAGAAAAACACACTGATTGGAACGGAACTCAAGTTTGTGGCGATTATAAGGACGCAAATTTGGGTAACACGCACACCCAAATTTTTTGAGAGAGTTGTAGTCTGGTTTTTGATGAAACAGACGTTCCAATGGAGTTGTATTGCCAATAACTCTACTAGGGAGACGACTAATGAGATAGGTAGCTGTGATGAAAGCTTCGCCCAATATTTAAGTGGCATGGAAGCATGAGCTAATAAAGAGAGACCAACTTCAACAATGTGACGGTGTTTTCTCTCAGCCGAGCCGTTCTGTTGATGAGCATGGAGGAAAGATACATGATGAATGATACCTATGTCACGAAAGAAAGCATTGAGTTTCTCATACTCTCCTCCCCAGTCACTTTGTACTGCAAGAATTTTCCCGTCAAAATATCTCTCAACAAGTTTCTGAAACTCTTGGAAGACAGAATATACTTCAGATTTGAACTTAAGCAAATATATCCAGGTGAACTTGCTATAATCATCAATGAAACTAACATAATATTTTTTTCTTCCAAAAGAATCTCTTGCATGACCCCAGACATCACTGAAAATAAGCTCTAAAGGAGCATGAGACACACTACTGGACACATGATAGGGAAGTTGGTGACTCTTGGCACATTGACAAGCTTCACACACAGACTCATTATTGGAACTATTTGACAATGACAAATTGCCTTTATTGACTACTTGCTTGACTACTATTGAAGAAGGATGTCCTAATCTTTGATGCCACCTTGCCAAGGAGGGCTTGATGATGGAGTGAACTTGATGACGCTTGTGACTAAAGACTCTTCATGTGATGGGGTAAAGCCCTCCGATGCATCTACCGTGATGAATGCGCTCCCTCGTTGCCCGATCCTTTATGAAAAATTAGGTGGGATGAGTCTCAAAGAAAACCTTATTGTCATGAGTTAAACGAGACATAGATGCTAGATTTTTGTCGGCTTCAGGAACATGAAGGACATCTTTGAGAACTAGATCACGTTTAAGGTTAGGTAAATTAATAGAAGCTTGAACAATGTGTTGAATTTCCATACCTCCATCGCTTGCGGTGTGAATATGATCATTGCCATGATATCCGTCGCGAAGAGCAAGTTTTTCTAGCTCGTTTGTGACATGGTCCGCAGCGCCGGAGTCCGCATACTAGACTGTATCACCATCACCTCCTCCTTGCTCCCGGATGGCAGCGGCTGCATGACGTGCATCAGGTACAAAGTCCTTGTCAAACCGGTGCCAACAGTCGATGACTTCGTGGCCCGGTTTCTTGCACAGTTGACACCTAGTGCGGCGAGAGTTGGAGGAGGCGCCATAGGTGTTGTTGTTGTTGTAGCCACCACCGCGGTCACCACCACCAGAGCGGGGCGGACCCTGATTGTTGCCGCGCCTGCCATGACCGCTGCCACGGCCGCGACCACCATTGCCACGCCCACGAGAAGCACTGTTAACAGAGGACTGGCGGTGATGTGTACCTTGCAGGAGATTGATGCGCGCCTCGAAGCTAAGGAGCTGGTTGTAAAGTTCTGGAGTAGTGATGGGCTCGACGCAGGCTTGCAGGGTTGACACCACGGAGTTGTACTCCAGGTCAAGTCCCTTCAGGACATAGGAGGTCATCTCCCGATCTGTGAGGGGGGCGGTGATGGTGGCGGTCTCATCCGCCAGCGCCTTGATCTTGGCGAGATACTCCGCCATAGTGGAGTTCCCTTTGTGAAGGTTGGCAAGCTCCATGCAGTTGTTGATCTCTTGCACCTGGGTGTGAGCAGCAAAAGTGGCGTGGATCGCCGCCCATAGTTCGGCTGGCGTCTAGAGAGTTACCACCTGGGCAAGAACCTCACGGGATAGAGACGCCATTAGATAACCTTTCAATTGTTGCTGTCGAGCGTACCAGATTGTGCGGGCGTAGTTGAAGATCTTCTCATCTTTCCCATCCTTGCTGATGGTGAGAGTGGCAGGAGGCGCCGGCGATGTGGCATCCAGGAAGTGTTCCATCTGTGCTCCCTTGATCTGGGGTAGCATGATGGCCTTCCAGAGGAGGAAGTTTGTCCTCGTGAGCTTCTCCGATGGAGGTGGGCCGAGAGAGGTAGGACTGCTGGAGGTGGAAGAGGACCCATAGGTGAAATCGGCGGATTGGGTGGATAGGGCACTCATGGTGGATGTGGTCAGGGAGTTTGCGGTAGAAGCAGTGGTGCTAGCGGCGGTGCCTGCAATAGCTTTCTCTCTTCTTGATTCAACTAGATCGATCTAATCGTCGTGGCTAGATGTACGAGAGGAAGAGGCTCCGATACCATGTAAGGTGTTGTGGGAAGCGTAAAACCCTTCGTCTGGGCCGCATTGCATTATATAGAAACATTGTCGTGGCTTACAAGAGAACGATCGATCGTAACCAGAACGGATCGATCAGGATTACAGGAGTTGGAACAGAAGAAGGGATAGAAGACAGAGTACAATTTAAACTACTTTTCTCTCCCTATACAACTTATCCTAACACACCTTTGGGTGTAGAGACTGGGAGTGTAATCCTTTCCGTATCTAAAAAATTGAAGTCATTTGTGCGTTAAGATTTCGATCCATCTTGTGCATCATGGCAAGATCAAAGTTTTCTCTATGATATATGCACCAAGAACAAACTCGACTTCTCACTACAAGAACAATCTCTGGCAGAACTCATGGCAAGATCAAAGTTGTTCAAACTCATTTACTGGCAGAACTCATTTACCCGAGGTTGTTCTTGTAGTGAGAAGTCGAGTTTGAACAACTGAACTGAATTTATCTCTGTGGGGCACTACAGTTCAACGCCACAACCACCTAATGGTAATGGATATGTCAGGCAGGGCGGGCTGCAGCGCATCAATAAGTTTAACAGAGTAAAATTCGGTCGCAGTGAGTCAATTTCAATCAGGTTCAGATTTGGACGCGACCTTGAATAACGGAGCCCCAAACGGGAAGAGCAAGGTTGCAAGAACAAGTAGGTTCATGGAAGCTTACCAGGCACTACTGCTGGTGGTACCCTACGCGCAGTCGTAGCCCGCACCGGCCGGGGCGCACCGGATAAATTCCCCCGCTGCCCGCCAATTGCCGCCGCTTCACGGCAGGGCAAGGATCCATTCAGATTCAGATTCAGGCAGGGCAGCTCAGAAAAATGCCACAAAACTTAGAAAAGCTTAGTATGAGAGATACGGGCCATGAAAACACGAGCCCAGGAGGCCCAAATTTACCGTAAGTACCATTCTACACCCAGGAGCAAATGCTCCTGGTGTGAACATTAAAATCAAAAAAATAGAAAAAAATTCAAAAAATTCTGAATTTTTTTTGTGACATACTTTCGCAAGTGTTTCTTGTGCATGGAAAAATTCATCATGAAATCACATTCGTGGAAATCGTGTCGAAAAAAACAAAATCAAAGCTCCAAAATGCTTTTGTAGTAACATTTTCAGAGCATCAATTTTGTTTTTTTACCACACCTTTCACCAATGTGATTTCATGATGAAATTTTACGTGCACAATAAACATTTGTATAAGTATGCCACAAAAAAAATTCAGAATTTTTTGACTTTTTTTTATTTCACTGTTCACACCAGGAGCATTTGCTCCTGGGTGTAGAAACTCCACTTCCCAAATCTACATAAGTTTAACAGAAAAATGCCAGCGCTGTCTTATGAGCGAGGGTAGTTTTTTTAGTCGGGTTTTCACCCCAAAAAACGGCTGCTGCTTGCCATGCTGGTGCACCACCACCATGAACGTTGCATTGCAGTGCTGAATTCTCGGTGTATACTTGCTGTTCTTTTTTCCTTTGTTAACTTCTTTCGAACTTGTGGACCTTTGTAAACTGTAATAATGAATTGTGTTCACCTTCGGGTGTAGAGACAGGGAGTGTAATCCTTTCATTATCTGTACAAAACTGTAAACGTTTGTGTGTTAACACTAAAATCTCACATCTGCATCATGGCAAGCTGCAAGTCTCTATAATATGCATCACTATTGCGCCTGCCAGTGTCCTGCTGAATGGCTTATGAGCTCTGCTTGTTAGCAGTCCACTCGTAGACTCAGCGAGACACAATCTGAACAGGTTTTCTACAGGTCTCATGAATCTAGGTCAGAGTTATTTGTTTTACGAGAACTTTATCTTTGCTTGCACGTGAGCCACGACATGTCTTTTATATCTTTTCAGAACCACCTTTCCCTCTGCCCGACTTCCTTCTTTACCTTATTTTTTGTGTTACGCTTTCTGGTAATACCTAGGAGGGATCCATGGAGATTAATTTGAACGATTTGTCTCTGGTCGCATCGTGCATTAGGGCAGGAATGTTTGGTGCGGCCGTTGAATTGTTCATCCAGTCAAATGCAACGTTACCTCCTCGTAATAACCCTAGCCCTCCTCGTAATAACTGCTGTTCAAGTGTTGTAGGGCAGCATACCCTACAAATTTTGGAACAGGCTTCATTTGCCTCAACCAGGTGCAATCATCAGTTATGTGGTTTCTTTTCCCACACACCACACAATGATCCAACTTGCAATCTTTGGTAGCATGTCTGGTGTCTTTGCACTTGTTACATACCAGTTTGCTTGTCCCACCTAACATCATCTTGCTGCCCTCTTTGGTTTGACCACTCTTCCCAATTTCTCTTCACTGAGAATTTTCCCTTCCTGCTCCATCTCTCTCTATATTGTTGGCAGATCTGTTTATCCATTGGTTTCTCTGAATCTCTCCACTCTGAACCAAGCTGGTTTGCCCCCTGCTAGCATCTCCACTAACCTGTTGCTGAAGCATACTAACCCTCCCCCCCTTGTGCATTCAAATTATTTCCTCCCAGCAGGCAGTTCCTTGTGTCAATTGAGTAAGCAACACAGAAAGAATGCGTTGTTGTTGAATCAAATCCACCTCATTACCAGTATTGCCTCTACCAGGATCTGACATATACCTGGGTTAGTAGTCTTCAGTGTTTCTTTTTCTTTCTCTGATCTCATCCTCTCTTTCTCTTCTTCTTGTCTCCCCCGATCTTATTGTTGCTCCTGCCTCATCTGCAAATTGCCGATGCCGCTTCCCTGCTCCCAGTCTTTTATGCTCTCTCTTTCATTGTAATTTCTGAACCTGTCATTCCCCTCATCTTTCTTTCTGTATTGGAAGTTCTCTCTGCCTCCTCTATTGAATCTTCCCCCTCCTCCGAACCGACCTCCAAATCTATCCATCCCCTCTTCTCCAACTGGTAGCAGGAGGGGAAACCCTAGTTCTGGCTCGATTCGGTCGACTAACCCAAGAGAGGGGGAGTCACTTGAGCTTATATAAGTCTCCTCCATAGGCTCTCTCTCTCTCTCCTGGTCCTCCACAATTGACTGGGTTGGGCTTTAAGCCTGCCCAGTTTTCTAAGTCATCGGCCCACTGCTCAATGATTTCGTTTTCGGGAATAATCATTGATAACCCACAAGTGTAGGGGATCGCAACAGCTTTCGAGGGTGAAGTACAACCCAAATTTATTGATTCGACACAAGGGGAGCCAAAGAATATTCTTGAGTATTAGCAGTTGAGTTGTCAATTCAACCACACCTGGATAACTTAGTATCTGAAGAAAAGTGTTTAGTAGAAAAAGTGGTATGATAATAAAGGTAACAATAGCAAAAGTAAAGATAAAGGTTTTTGGGTGTTTGTAGTAGTTGTAACAGTAGCAACGGAAAAGTAAATAAGCGAAGAACAATATATGAAAAGCTCGTAGGCAATGGATCAATGATGGATAATTATGCCGGACGCGATTCCTCATGTAATAGCTATAACATAGGGCGACACAGAACTAGCTCCAGTTCATCAATGTAATGTAGGCATGTATTCCGTAAATAGTCATACGTGCTTATGGAAAAGAACTTGCATGACATCTTTTGTCCTACCCTCCAGTTGCAGCGGGGTCCTAGTGGTAACTAAGGGATATTAAGGCCTCCTTTTAATAGAGAACCGGACCAAAGCATTAACACATAGTGAATACATGAACTCCTCAAACTACGGTCATCACTGAGAAGTATCCCGATTATTGTCACTTCGGGGTTGTCGGATCATAACACATAACAGGTGACTATAGACTTGCAAGATAGGATCAAGAACACACATATATTCATGAAAACATAGGTTCAGATCTGAAATCGTGGCACTCGGGCCCTAGTGACAAGCATTAAGCATACCAAAGTCATAGCAACATCAACCTCAGAACATAGTGGATACTAGGGATCAAACCATAACAAAACTAACTTGATTATATGGTAAATCTCATCCAACCCATCACATTCCAGCAAGCCTACGATGGAATTACTCACGCACGATGGTGAGCATAATGAAATTGGTGATGGAGGATGGTTGATGATGACGACGACGACGAATCCCCCTCTCCGGAGCCCCAAACGGACTCCAGATCAGACCTCCCGAGAGAGATTAGGGCTTGGCGGCGGCTCTGTGTCATAAAACGCGATGAAACTTTCTCTCTGATTTTTCCTCCACGAGGCGGAATATATGGAGTTGGAGTTGAGGTCGGTGGAGCTCCAGGGGGCCCATGAGATAGGGGGGCGCGCCCTAGGGGGGGGCCCTGTCTCGTGGACAGGCCCTGGGCCCCCTGGTGTATTTGTTTCGCCTAGAAATTCTTATTAATTCCAAAAAGTGCCTCCGTGGATTTTCAGGACATTCCGAGAACTTTTGTTTTCTACACATAAAACAACATCATGGCAGTTCTGGTGAAAACAGCGTCAATCCAGGTTAGTTTCATTCAAATCATGCAAGTTAGAGTCCAAAACAAGGGCAAAAGTATTTGGAAAAGTAGATACGTTGGAGACGTGTCAACTCCCCCAAGCTTAAACCTTTGCTTTACCTCAAGCAATTCAGTTGATAAACTGAAAGTGATAAAGAAAAACTTTTACAAACTCTGTTTGTTCTTGTTGTTGCAAACATGAAAAGCCAGCATTCAAGTTTCAGCAAATATTATGAACTAACCATACTCACAATAACACTTAGCTCTCACAATCACTCATATCAATAGCATAATCAGCTAGCGAGCCATAATAATAAAACTCGGATGACAACACTTTCTCAAAATAATTATAACATGATATCACAAAATGGTATCTCGCTAGCCCTTTCTGAGACCGCAAAACATAAATGCAGAGCACCTTTAAAGATCAAGGACTGACTAAACATTGTAATTCATGGTAAAAGAGATCCAGTCAAGTTATACCCAATATATACTAATAGTAATGAATGCAAATGACAGTGTGCTCTCCAGCGGGTGCTTTTAACAAGAAGGGTGATGACTCAACATAAAAGTAAATAGATAGGCCCTTCACAGAGGGAAGCAGGGATTTGTAGAGGTGCCAGAGCTCGATTTTAAAATAGAGATTGAATAGCATTTTGAGTGGCATACTTTCACTGTCAACACGACATCTATGGGATGGCTGTATCTTCCATACTACATGCATTATAGGCAGTTCCCAAATAGAATGGTAAAGGTTTATACTCCCCCAACCACCAACAAGCATCAATCCATGGCTTGCTCGAAACAACCAGTGCCTCCAACTAACAACATCCCTAGGGGAGTTTTGTTCAATTATTTTGATTTGCTTTGATCTTTTTGGATCATGGGACTGGGCATCCCGGTTACCGGCACTTTCTCGTGAATGAGGAGCGGAGTCCACTCCTCTTGAGAATAACCCACCTAGCATGGAAGATATAGGCAGCCCTAGTTGTAACATGAGCTGCTCGAGCATACAAAACAGAATTTCATTTGAAGGTTTGGAGTTTGGCACATACAAATTTACTTGGAACGGCAGGTAGATACCACATATAGGAAGGTATAGTGGACTCATATGGAACAACGTTGGGGTTTAAGGAGTTTGGATGCACAAGCAGTATTCCCGCTTAGTATAGGTGAAGGCTAGCAAAAGACTGGGAAGCGACCAACTAAGAGAGCGACAATAGTCATAAACATGCATTAAAATTAATTCACACCGAATACAAGCATGAGTAGGATATAATCCACCATAAACATAAATATCGTGAAGGCTATGTTGATTTGTTTCAACTACATGCATGAACATGTGCCAAGTCGAGTCACTCAATTCATTTAAAGGAGGATACCATCCCATCATACCACATCATAATCATTCTAATAGCATGTTGGCACGCAAGGTAAACCATTATAACTCATAGCTAATCAAGCATGGAACAAGCAACTATAATCTCTAAATGTCATTGCAAATATGTTTAATTCATAATAGCTGAATCAGGAATGATGAACTCATCATATTTACAAAAACAAGAGAGGTCAACTTTATACCAGCTTTTCTCATCCCAATAAGTCCATCATATATCGTCACTATTGCCTTTCACTTGCACGACCGAATGATGTGTATAATAATAAGAGTGCACGTGCATTGGACTAAGCTGGAATGCAAGCATTCAACTCAAAAGAGAAGACAAGATAATATGGGCTCTAAGTTAAATAAACAATCATGCATATGAGAGCCACTAAGCATTTTCAATACGGTCTTCTCGACCCCCAAAGGAAAGAAAAGAAAATAAAACTATTTACACGGGAAAGCTCCCAATAAGTAAGAAGAAGAACTAGAAATCTTTTTGGGTTTTCATTTTAATTCCTACTACAAGCATGGAAATTAAACTAACTAATTTTTTGTTTTTTCTCAAGGTTTATCAAACACACAAGAAGAAAACTAGCAAAAGGAATTTAAACTAGCATGGATAATACAATGAAAGAGTATGAGCACCGACGACTAGTGTGTGAACATGAATGTAAAGTCGGTGAGAAATACGTACTCCCCCAAGCTTAGGCTTTTGGCCTAAGTTGGTCTAGAACCAAGGACCGCCGCTACTCTCCCCGGTGTAATGAGAGGTGTAATCAGTATAATACTGGCTGCTCATCTCCGGATCCCACTGGACAGATGATGCACGATAAGGGTCCAGCTCAGGTTCAGGTTCTGGAGTAAAAGCTTGGGCTCGATGATTGTTCACTGCTTCCGGTGTGACAAGAAAGTTTTCTGCAAGCAAATCAAACAACAGAGCCGCAGGCAAAATAATAAGTTCAATGTGTTTCTTATTGAATCTAAGTTTATACAAGAGCATTCTATCTTCGTTGTCAACAATAAACTTGTGTGCTATCATGCTCTTGTAATCTAAAATGTGAGGAGGCAATGTTGTCTCCTCTTCCTCATGGTGCCTAATGGGTATCTGAAAATGTCTAGCAAGACGTGCAGCATAGATACCTCCAAATATGGGGCCTTTTGTACGATTCAGGGCTAGCCGTTTAGTAACGACGACACCCATACTAAAAGTATTGTCGCCAAGCAAAGCATGTTGAAGAATGATAATATCAGCAATGCTCAAGTTTCCACTATTTCCACGACCAATCAAGCATCTACTAGCAAATATGGCAAAGTAGCGTAAAACAGGAAAGTGTATGCTAGAGACTTTTGCCTCGAAACCCGTCTTTGGCTCTTCTACAGTGATAGTATTAACAAAGCCATCCACATATTTACGATGGGGTTCCTCTAAATCTCCCTCATAAGGTATCCTACACACCGCGCAAAAATCACTTAAAGACATTTCTTTGAACTCATCATTTAAATGAGAGGATACTGCAGGCGGTGACTTCTTAGGATAATAATAAAAGTTTTACACGAAAGTATTTGTGAGTAAGAGATACTGATCGCTTCGGTCGTTGATGAAATCTGTGAGGCCTGCAGTCTCGGTCAAAGAATAAAAATCTTCATGAATTCCAGCTTTTTTCAAGAAATCCTCGCATGGCCATTCACATGACCGTACTTCCGCTAAGCGAGGAAGATTATACTTGGCCGTTTCCTTCTCTTTGGCTTGTTTTTCCTGAGAGCTTTGGCTAGAAGAGCCCCTCAAAAACTTCCTTAACATTTTCTGAAAATTTCTGAAATTTTAGTAACTTCAAAATAAAAGTGCATAAAACTAAACAAGATTGATAGCAACTACTCCTACAAGTGCCTAGAGCCTATATCATGCATTGGAATTTCTTGGGACCTCAAAAATTTAACATGCAAGCTTAAGAACATGGTCACCTAAGCAGCAAGAATTCGCAATGAATAAAGCACTAGAACAAAAACTAATTGGACCAATGGAGGAGTCACATACCAAGCAACAATCTCCCAAAGCAGTTTTGTGAATGGAGCTTTGAGCAAGGAGATCGAAAATCGCAGCAAAACGAGCTAGAACTCGTGCTTGAGCTAGATGGGGATTTTTTGGGTAGAAGATGAAGTGTGTGGGTGCTGGCATAAGTGGAGGGGAGCCACCAGGGGCCCACGAGACAGGGTGGCGCTCCCTATAGGGGGGGGGGCTCCCTCCTCTCTTGTGGCCTGGTGCTTGCCCCTCCTACAGTGTTTTCAGTGCCTAAAATCCTCAAATATTCCAAAAAAAATCATACTAAATTTGCAGGGCATTTGGAGCACTTTTATTTTCGGACTATTTTTTTATTGCACGGATAATTCAGAAAACAGACAGATAATACTATTTTTGCTTTATTTAATCTAAATAACAGAAAGTAAAAAGAGGGTACAGAAGGTTGTGCTTTCTAGTTTCATCCATCTCGTGATCATCAAAATGAACCCACTAACAAGGTTGATCAAGTCTTGTTAACAAACTCATTCTGAATAACACGGAACTGGAGAAATTTCGAATAACACTAAGTTACCTCAACGGGGATATGAAAATCCCCAACAATAAGAATATCATACTTTTTCTTGACAGTAGGGAGAGGAAATTCAAAACCTCCAAAAATAATAGTTGGAATTTTTTCAATAGAATTGATGCTATGAACTTGAGATTGTTTCCTCGGAAAGTGTACCGTATGCTCATTACCATTAACATGAAAAGTAACATTGCCTTTGTTGCAATCAATAACAGCCCCTGCAGTATTAAGAAAAGGTCTACCAAGGATAATAGACATACTATCGTCCTCGGGAATATCAAGAATAACAAAGTCCGTTAAGATAGTGACATTTGGAACCACAACTTGCACATCCTCACAAATACCAACCGGTATAGCGGTTGATTTATTAGCCATTTGCAAAGATATTTCAGTAGGTGTCAACTTATTCAATTCAAGTCTACGATATAAAGAGAGAGGCATAACACTAACACCGGCTCCAAGATCACATAAAGCAGTTCTAACGTAATTTCTTTTAATGGAGCATGGTATAGTTGGTACCCCCGGATCTCTAAGTTTCCTTGGTATTCCACCCCTAAAAGTGTAATTAGCAAGCATGGTGGAAATTTCAGCTTCCGATATCTTTCTTTTATTTGTAATGATATCCTTCATATACTTAGCAGAAGGATTTACTTTGAGCATATCAGTTAAGCGTATACGTAAGAAAATAGGTCTAATAATTTCAGCAAAGCGCTCAAAATCCTCATCATCCTTTGACTTGGATGGTTTAGGAGGAAAGGGCATGGGTTTTTGAACCCATGGTTCTCTTTCTTTACCGTTCTTCCTAGCAACAAAATCTCTCTTATCATAACGTTGATTCTTTGATTGTGGGCTATCAAGATCAACAGTAGGTTCAATCTCTACATCATTGTTTTTTCTAGGTTGAGCATCAACATGAACATTATCACTAGGTTCATGTTCATCACCTGATTGAGTTTCAGTAACAGAAATAGAAATATCATTAGGATTCTTAGGTGTGTCTACAGTAGGTTCACTAGAAGCATGCAAAGTTCTATCGTTTTTCTTTTTCTTCTTTTTAGAAGAACTAGGTGCCTCTAAATTATTTCTCGGAGAATCTTGCTCGATTCTCTTAGGGTGGCCTTCAGGATACAAAGGTTCCTGAGTCATTCTACTAGTTCTAGTAGCCACTCTAACAAAAAAGTCATTTTTATTATTTAATTAATCACGCAAATCATTTTGAGCTTTAAGTACTTGCTCAGCTTGAGTAGCAACCATAGAAGCATATTTGCTAACGCGGTGAAGTTCATCTTTAACTCTAGCCAGATTATCACTTACGCGTCCTATCTCGAAAGCATTATTCTTTAACTCTCTACCAACATAAGCATTAAAACTTTCTTGTCTAGCCGTAAAGTCATCAAATTCATCTAAGCATGGGCTATGAAATTTAGTAGAGGGGATTTCAACTTTATCATATCTATAGAGAGAATTTACCTTTACTACCTGTGTCGGGTTATCAAGACAATATGGTTCTTCAACAGGCGGTATATTAAGACCATGTATTTCTTCAATAGGTGGTAAATTCTTAACATCTTCAGCTTTAATACATTTTTGTTTCATTGATTTCTTTGCCTCTTGCATATCTTTAGGACTGAGAATCTCTTCTTCAGAGTGGGTTTAGGAATAGGCTCAGGAGTTGGCTCAATTGGTTCAGGAATTGCTTCAGGAATTGGCTCAGGAAGAGTACAACTATTTTCATTAGTCAACATATTATTCAATAATATTTCAGCTTCGTCGACTATTCTTTCCCTGAAAACACAACCAACACAACTATCCAAGTAGTCCTTGGAAGCATCGGTTAGTCCATTATAAAAGATATCAAGTATTTCATTTTTCTTAAGCAGATGATCATGCAAAGCATTAAGTAACCGGAGAAGCCTCCCCCAAGCTTGTGGGAGACTCTCTTCTTTGATTTTCACAAAATTATAGATTTCCCGCAAGGCAGCTTGTTTCTTATGAGCAGGGAAATATTTAGCAGAGAAGTAATAAATTATATCCAGGGGACTACGCACACAACCAGGAGCAAGAGAATTGTACCAAGTCTTAGCATCGCCCTTTAATGAGAATGGAAATATCTTAAGGATATAAAAATAGCGAGACTTCTCATCATTAGTGAACAGGGTAGCTATATCATTCAACTTGGTAAGATGTGCCACAACAGTTTCACATTCAAGGCCATAAAAAGGATCAGATTCAACTAGAGTAATAATTTCAGAATCAACAAAGAATTCATAATCCTTATTAGTAACACAGATAGGTGAAGTAGCAAAAGCAGGGTCAGGTTTCATTCTAGCATTAAGAGACTGCTGCTTCCATTTAGCTAATAATTTCTTAAGATCAGATCTATCATTGCAAGCAAAAATTTCCCTAGCAGCTTCTTCATTCATAACATAACCCTTAGGAACAACATGCAATACATAATCATTGGGGGAACGTTCATCATCACTATCATCAATAGCATCTTCAATATTTTCATTCCCCCTAACTCTAGCAAGTTGTTCATCAAGAAATTCACCTAATGGCAAAGTAGTATCACACACAGAAGTAGTTTCATCATGCATCGCAGAAGTGGCATCATCAATAACATGCGACATATCAGAAGTCATAGCAGTAGCAGGTTCAGGTGTCGCAAACTTACTCATAACAAAAGGAGAATCTACACTACAAGAAATATGTCAACTTGTGACCACCACTATTGGTCACTGAATGGTCACTGTTTTCCATTTGTGACCTTTTTGTGACCAAAAACAGAAGGTCAAAAGCTGGCGCTCGTAAACTGACATTCATGACCTTCTTTGTGATATGTAAAAGGTCGTTTGTTCCACGACCAAATTTTTGGTCACTAGCAACCTCCCCAGGCCATGTAGGTATCCAGCGTGGCAAGCTGACGTGGATAGGAATCAGCCCAGTCCATTTTGGTGCTTTAGTTGGGCCGAGCCCATTAATTCAGCCCGTTTGTAGTTGTTTTTTCTTTCAATTTGGATAAGCTACACGGGCCAGGCCCTATAATTCACCTTTTTATTTTTGGGTTGTGGCCCTTTTTTTCTTTTTTCAAATGGGTCCCAATTGTCAGGTTCTGATAAGTGGGTCCCAAATGTCCGATTCTGGTTTGTGGGTCCTTGTTGTCATGGTCATGTTCCTCATATTTCAATATGCCAATAATTAAACAGGCAATATTTAAATCAAATAGACAGAAAACAAGTGTAATACTTCAAATAACAAGCAACAATCTGTTACATCAACACACATACAAATATGTCACATGAGCCAAGTTCGTGCTCTACAGGTGTACATTATAACAAGGGCTTCATTACTCCTTGAACTAGCTCCAATGAGCTTGAACTATGCTTCTTCCGACTTCTTCGTCTTGATGCTCGCGATGAAATAGGAAACGCCAGCATCTGCATGTTATAGAACAAAATGGTTAGGTACAAAATAAAAGAAAATCTAACAGCATATATCTAACAGCATATACAAAATAATGAAGGCCAATCCGTGTGCATATATACTAGCAGAACACATAAAACCATCGATCAAGATCTTGTTTCTGAACATTGGCATCAAATCAACACAACACTGAATTAACATGCACAAAAGGAAAGAGCTAATACAGGGCAAGTATATGGGTATCAAAACAAACAATAAAGACACTACAATCTATTCTAAGTACTTCAGGTTTGAGCCATTTTCAATACTACAATCAATACATAACAACCAACATTTCAATCAAGGTCAACAAGGTACTAAGGTACTTGCTACTTAAAACCATAGCAAGGTACAGAGCACATGCAGGCCAACAACAAATCAAGGAACCTAGAACAAGACACTTGGAGCAAGCAACTGATGTAGTAACAAGCTTTGATGGTGCTAAATGCAACAGGTTTGCATAACCTGATTCACAAGGCTAGGAACATAAGGGGGGGAGTCGGTCGTATCTCACAACAAGGTTGGAAGGTTGTCCTTTAAGAGGTGAACGGTGGCGAGCTCATCGACCTACAGCTTTTGTGGCATGGCGACGACATAGATGTGCCACCGTGGGTTGGTGCCCACGAGGAAGCCCACGATGAACGCCACAACGAGGGATCCACCGGCGGACGCCATAGGCCACAGTGTGGACTGTGGATAGAGGGTCTAGGGCGGCTGCTGGTCTGCACGCAACTGCGAGGGGGAGCATAATCAATAAGAAACATGGCAAAATTGATGAAGAATAGAAAGCTTCAGGCTAAATACAACATTTACAAATGCACTGAATATGAAATCTTCTTCAATAGGACATAGCACAGATAGCTTAGTGTACGAGGATATAAAAAAACAGACTGATATATTTTAGGACAAACAAGCACAACCTGAAATAAGCCCGCAAAAGACAGCACGTACACTTGGATTTACGTGTACACATGTATGTACAAATGCAGAACCAGTTAAAACAGTGTACAAGAGTTGATGATCCTAAGATCCTACCTACCCAGCACTAAAATGCAAAACTTTTAGTAGTAACCGCTAAATATACATGTTATGAGGGGTGATAAACAATTGCACAGGAAAAGCATCATCCTCCATGTTTCCATCGAAAATTCTTCCCCAAGATTAACTACTGACAACAGGAAATAGCGGAGTTGACGATCCTATTATTCTACAGAACCAACACTCAGATGCATAACTAATAGTCACACAACATTCAGAGGGGGTGATGCTACCAGCCGTGAAGGGAACATAACTTGACCCCAGGGTAATCAATTATAATTCTAGTAACAAAACATTGCTAAATAATAAAGCAACATCAGCTGATGGTACATTGCAATGCTCTCTAAGCATATGTTCCTTGTTCCAGCACTCAAAACAATAATACAAAGCAGGTCAAGCAAGCTGAAAACTTGATTAGGTGTTGTAGCAATGTTTCCAGCATGAATTCAACATTTTATTGGTGTGTATCCCTTGGATAACTTATCGTACAATGGATAGAAATGTCTCTTGGCAAGCAAGAACTTCGTACAATGGACAGAAATTACAGTAAGCATCCTCTTCTAACAGAGGAAACCTTGTATAGCATACAAGTAAACTCACTCTAAAATCTCCACACAGCATTTACCTTGTGGTGAGCAAATTCTATATGCGAGGGATCAGAGACGTTCTCCATCAACGTGTCATACCCATAGAAGAGGTCCCTCTAGATCGTGACGGTGGAGAAGGCCGGTCATCGAACTCCTTCGGCAGCCTGGAACCAAGCGAAATAAAATGATGATGTTTCCTGTTTACTGAATTTTCGAGTGAAGAAGTCCTGCAACTAGTTGACGCACATACATTGGAGGCTTGGTGGCCTTGGCCTTGTCCCAGCCCTTCTCGTCAGGCCAGACAAAGAGCAGCCCCTAGGAGAGGAGCGTGGGGAACTTGGTGGCGCAGGCCCGGGGCGAGCGCAGCGCCCGAGGCCCTCGGGCGCGGCCTGCGGGATCCTGGTGCAGGCGCCGGAGCCATCGAAGGACCAGCTGTGGTAGGAGCACTGCAGGCCACCCGTCTCGTCGATCCGCCCCTCCTGCGCGCGCGCAGGCACACAGCACCCACTCGTCAGTACTACAGGATTTGGCTCTTGAAACAAACAGAGGCGAGGGAGAGGAGATGAGATGAGAGGTACCAAGAGTGGGGCGAGGCGGTGCGGGCAGCGGTCGTCGAGCGCGACCAACTCGCCGGAGTTGGGGTCGTTCCAGATGATGAGGTCACGGTTGAGGAGCTCGAACGGGGTGGGCACGCGCGGGTACAGGTCCTCCACGAGCGAGACCGGGTACCATCGTCATGCTCCGCGCCTTGGTGTGAGGCGTCTGCCCCTCCGCTACCGGCGCCGGGGCTCTGAGGCGCTCCGCCTCCATCTTGTATCGCAGCACCGCGAAGCACTCGAGCCGCTCCTTGAAGTTGGACATCTGCAGCGCGTGGCCCCGGCGCCGCCTGTGGCTCAGCAGCTCCTCCCTGAACGCGCCGCCATCGCCCGCCCGTGGCTCTGTCTGGATATGAGGTTGGGGCAGAGTCGAAGTCGACCACGAAGGGCGACCTGCAGCGCGGGGGAGTGGAAGGTGAGGGTGGGGCTTGAGGTGGAGGCCGCGCGGAGGCGGGCGAGGAGGACGGGGTGCGTGCTGAGGCGGACCATGGCGAATCAAGATCTAAGGGAGGGAGAGCGTGGCTTGGAGACGTGGATCGGTGGCGGTGGAGAGGAGATGGGGGAGGAGGAGTGCGATGTGAGTTAGGGTTTGGGTAGGTGGCTGCGGGTTGGGTTTGGGGCCGGGGTTTGGGAAA